>NW_009952052.1:1150923-1170860 GCF_000747805.2 Chaetura pelagica
TTTCCAAGTGTTTGTCACCATGCCACACCTAAGTCTTATCCACATCACTGTCTGTTTTCATTTATGTAAGTCTGGGAGGCTGTGTAAGCATGGGAGATCAAAGAATCCTTATAATATGCAAACATCCATTTCCATTTTAAAAATGCCATTTACCGTGGCAGTTTTGTAGGCTGTCTGAACACTACTCTTCAACTTTGTTGCCTTCTCTGATAAAGCCTTCTGTCTGCCTATCTGTGATAGCTGCCGTAACAGACATTCTGTATGGGGGTCTAGGATCCATGAAATCTTGGCTAGACAGTTACTCACTCATCTTGGTGGATCCAACCCTAGACCCTTGAACCAGGGTGCAGAATTCAAAACACTGTAAGAGGCTGGAAGCCAAGTACCACAGTACTGAGCATCACAAGTACCATGCAACCCTTGGCTAATGCCATCATAAGGAGAGTGTGGAAGAGAGCATGGGCACGGATTACTGGAAGGAGCTGACTTCTCACACAGGAGTTTCAATAGCCACTGATTAGCAAAACAGTGCATCTGCCATTAATTCTTTTAGAAATGTGTTGAATGTAATGTGGGCACGTGTTCTCCACAGGACAATTTCAGTTGTTGCTGGCATGCTCCGCAGCTGTACACAGTGCAACATGACACCTCACAGCACTGGGTAAGGAAAGAGCATTAGCATTCTTGGGCTCTTTTCTGCCAGTTGCTGCTGAAGGATGTTATAACAGTATGACAGCCTTTTATTTGTCTGTATGTGTGCTCATAGCAGTTTGTGCCTGCTGAATACACAACTGGCAGGAGTACAATGCAATTAGCTTAAATTTCCATACTGCAAGGATTTTGACCTGCTTCAGTTTTAGTTTAGGGCAAGTGGTAGGTCTGCTCTATTTATTAGTTTTTTTGCCTATGGCCATACAAATTTACATTGACAGTGGCTTAGATTTTCTACCCTGAAGCTATACCTATATATGAATACCTATATATGAGAAGTGAGAAATTGTGTACTTCTATATAAATTCAGGATTTCACTCTAGACATATTGTAACATCATCTGTGAAAAAGAGGGTTAAAAAAAGTTTACTTTTTTTTTTTTTAAATGGTTCCCTAGATCTTTTAATATTTTTTCCCCCATTTTGCCCATATACAATTGTGGAGAAATAGCTGATAAAGGAATTTGTTCAATGCAAATAAAGAAGAGTCTACCAGTTAATTGTAGTCACAATTTTGCAGAGTCACAGCTGTCAAAGCTGGAAATATTAATAGTAGGCTCTCCTTATTTTTTATTACTTATGCTATTTTTATCACCAGGAAGATACGGAGAAAAGAGATTTTTCTATAAGTGGAATGGAAATTGAATGAGAATAATTAATCTCATTACAGTTTGACAATATATGCCAGATGAAGCTTTGCTCATTCTATTGCTTGTTGGTCCAGCTTTTCAGTCAGACTTTACCTCTTTCATATTTTTCAAGGCAGAAAATTAGCTTTGCATGCTAGCTTCTATGTTTCTCTTTGTGAATGTAATAGAAGTGTTAACATTAGTGAACTTATTCAAACAATAAATGCCTCCTGGAGTACTTGCCTTTATGAAGAACTTTCCAGAATGGAACCTGTGTAATAGCACGCTACATACTCTTCTGTTCCTAGTGTCTTGCATGAAGAATTGAAAGATCCTACAAAATCCTATTCTTTTTCATTAAAACAGTGTAGAATGAAAAACTAGATCCAAGCTCCCTGCTAACCACCACAATTGACTGATTTGAATCAGATCAGATCAAGTTGCAAACCACTGCTCAAGCCATGTAAGACCTAAATTAAAAAAATAAATAAATACAAACTGCTAAGATAATACTGTCATGCAGGAGTACTTAGTTCTGAAATATATAGGTATTGTACAATATGAAAAAAAGAGTGTCTTCATGTTGGAAAAGACTCTGACAAAGACTTTTTTTTGCTCAAGTCATACACAAAATGAATCAGTATATATGGGAGGAATTTATAATTTAGTCCTTTTTTATATCACTGCTCTTCACAAACACCTACACAGCCATGAACAGAGCTTACATGGCCTGATGAGATTTATAGCAAAAAAAAGGAAATCAAATTAATTCTTGCTAATAAGTTCACTTTATTTTTAATTTTTCCTGGGTGATTAATCAACTCCATTTGTTGAGAACTCAATTGCTATTTATTGCCTTTATGTAAATGTAGATTTTCAGAAACTAAAAATAGTGAGGGCTTTGTAATATCAGGAAATTATAATTTTGCAATATGAATAAAAGGAACTAGTGCTTCTATCTTCATAACCAAATTTAAAGATTTGAATTGGACTTTTGACAGATTTTTTTAGTGTTTAATGAGGGTTAAAGATAATTAATTTTAATAAACTTTAGAACAGAAAACAAATTGGTCATGTATTTTTTTTTATCTGTGTTTCTAGAAAAAATCATCAATGTTACAATACCTGACCAAGAAATGCAGCAGATGGGATCTGTGAATCTAGCATAGTGCTGGACTTGAACTTACCCTTGTAGGGTTAAACAGTGTTTACCAAATACATTACGTCTTCCAAAAGTACAATATAGGACAATGGCAACTGTGAAAGTTAAAGACCCTTTCCCATTTATATAATGTAACTTTGAAAGCGTGTTACACCTGTAGATTTAAAAGCAATCTAGCACAGAAGGTGGTATCATTCCCCCTCGTTTACAGATAGAAAAAAGCTAGGACATAACAAAAACAAAGTCAGTCCCCCTAGAGTTAAAAGTTTCAAATTCCTGAGTCCTAATTGAGAATGCTCTCTAGCTGTACTCAAAGTCAATATAATTTCCATGGCATAATTCAGAACTCTAAACGTTCAATAGTTTTATAATGATATTTCTGTCTTCTCTTTTTTTCCTCATTTATTCGGGTGACCTTATGACTTGCCAGTTCTGGAAAATTTAGCTCTATTTATTTAAGTACTGCAGTACACATGTGTGGTACAGGTCCTTGTATTATGCCATCCTTAGAAAAGAAAAAAAAAAAAAGAAAAAAAGAAATAAAAGAAATCTACTTGTATCAGCCAAGATGAAAAATCTGGGAACTCTAGCTCATCTATGTGAGAAGGAACTGTGGGAAGCACCCTTCTGCCATTCTCTGCTATTCCTTTGAAAACAGCATTTGGATAAATTAATTATATTTAAATCATGTTGTGTAGTTTCACTCAGACATATTTGTTTCTTTTAAGTTTATTTGTAGTCAGAACAAAAAAGATAGAACTACAACTGAAATCAATATTACTACTTTTAGTAATATTATGAGGAGAATATAATACAAAACATTTTTGTGCTTTTGCAGAGTGTAGGATTGCTTCTCTTTACTTCCAAATGCATGTATTTAAATATGATTGAAATCTCCTAAATTAATAGCTCTTCTCTCTAATAATTCAAACACCATGTAATTAATCAAAGCATGGTCAATCTTTCTACAAGAAAGTTATTTGCATGGCAAAATGACCTCAAAAGAAGTGTTTGGAATACTGTTTGGAGATGCATCTTAAAGGGTGTTCCCACAGTAATTCTTGAATTCAGCACTGAAATCATAGTTCAGCCTGATAAACTGTGAGAACTACATCAAAAACACACAAAGACATGTCCTGTTTAAATCTGCCATATTTTATCGAGTTCTGTCAAAAGAATGCAACTTTAATGCTGTATCAGCATTTGACTGACATCACAGGTGTCTTAACACACAGTTAATCCTTTTTCTGAATCTCTGTGCCATAGTTAGGAAACACGAGCAGATTTAGTTAAATCTCTTCCTGGATCAGACACTAGAGGGAAGCAAAGGCCTTCACCTGTCATGACGTCAGTCAATGTCTGCACTGACAAAATCTGGTCAGTATTCAATCTAAAATTATGGAAAAGACCTATTTGGTGGAAAGCCACCCTTTGGGGAAAACAAACAAACAAAAGCAGCACAAAAAACCCCGAAGCACAAACAAAAGAACAACAAACAAACAAGCAAAAGAACAATAACAACAAATACATACATTTACTTCTGGGTGGTTGATTTCCAGAGGCCATGGTTATTAAAAACTTGGTTTGTTTTCATGAGTGATATTTTTAGAATTTGAATCTAGACAAGGCACTCAGTGCAGAGTGGATAAAGAAGATGGGTTTAAGACACTTATTCTTTGAGGCATCCCAATGTTCACAGAAGTGCATTGAAATGCTGGTAGTATAGTAGCTATGCACATATATAATTAATATGTGGCAAAACCTAAGATAAAATATGCCAACTTCTTGGTTCTCCCTTAGTTATCCTTTTTTCCATTCCATAGTATTTTGTCTGTGGTACTCAGAATCTCATTCTGCATAAACATTTCTGTTGTGTATATCAGGTAAACAGATCAAGAGAATATTGAGTCATTAAATTAGGACTAGTTCTTCCTGCACTGCATTTCAGCACAGAGAAAGCATAAAGTGTATATGAACTTACATTTTTCTTCCAATTTATGAAGAGGTATATGTGGGGTAGATTTACCATGCACTATATTTATACTGTATTTAATTCAGCTCTGTCCTACTTACTGAGACTACAACTCAGCTTACCATTGTCTTCTATGAGCTATGCTGGTTGAATTAATTTAAAACAGAAACAGTAGAGGCCATGATTTTATTTTCTGACATTTGATTGAATGAATATAGCTGGTATGAACTGAATTTGCCATAAAACTGAAATACCCAGAAAGAGGGATAAAATATTTCAAATAATGTTCTGTTTTTTATCACTTAAAATTCTAAATGTTTTCAAGATTTTAAGGACATATTTATACTACTAATAGCTTAATTTGAATAGAAAATCTTTTATTAAGCTTAAGCTACACAGGATGGCCAGACTTTAATGAGAGTAATACAAATGTGTAACAGGATTTAAATAAGTTTAAATGGAAGGTAATATGCTAAATGAGCAGCTCTAAGCAAACCAATTTCATGAAAAAAATTCTGTTGAATAGCTGCTAGATTATGGTTAAATGGATTTTTAGCTGAAAGCATGGTGTGTTTGTGATGATATTTTAACTTTTTCATCATTTTCTCTGATAGTGTTGAGTAAGAGAGATTTCTTGCGTAGCTAGTTAACCAAATGTAATGTACATCTGCATTCAAGTGCATGTAGTGGGGATAACATTCTGCAATCCATGCTATTATTCTAAGCAATTCTAAATTGCACAGGCTACGGTTATGATTCCCAGTTCCCAATTCCATTCCCAATGTTAACCTAATGATGCCTCTTCCTGAGGTTGTCTTCTCTGTTCCATCTCCCTGTAAGTCTGTAGAATCAGAGCAAAACATTTCTCTTTTAAATTACAGAAATATATTTGCATATATTAAAAACATGAATTCAAATGCCATCACATAATAATCAGTACATCACTTAACATAAAGATGCTCCTGGTGTCATGTTTACCAAGAGATTCATTGAAGACCCAGTCTTAAAAGCATTCCAGATTGGGACCATAGAACCAGAATCAATCCACAAGCAGTGGCACAAATCCAAGAGTTACTGCATCAACTTGAATGGCCATAATCGAGGCATTGTATATACTGACTTACAGAACAATGAAGGACTAGAAAAACAGAATCACTTCTTATAATGAATTTGATATATTTGTGTGCTTAGTCTGTAAAAAAATACATTATTTTGACTAGACTTAAATCCTTTAGGGTTATTCTGCTTCATTATGGCAATTTTGACTGCAAGAGATATCTATCAAATGTCTTTTTAAAAAGTCAGTGAGCACTTTCCTTGATATCTGCTCAGTTTTAAATGGTTATTCACAAAAAGAACCAATGGTTTTAATATAATATCAAAACAGCTTCAAATGTAAATATGTCAGGTAATAACACAAAGCAAAAAAATAAAAAATAAAAAATAATTTTAACAACTTCTGATTGTGTTTAACCAACAGAGTGCCATGCAACAAGTACAGGAATTTTAAAATGAGAGAAAGGGTAAGCAGTATTCAGAGTATAGTCTAATCTCTTTAAGCATTTTATAGTTGAAAAGTTGTAGCATGTACAGGAAGAAGTCCCCTCCATTCTCAATTTTCTTGTAAGTGGACAATCAAACATCTGATATTACAGATACATAAATTGTATGTGTACTCACATACATACTTCATTTCACATACACACATACAATAAAATCTCTGAGAAACAAAACATGTAAAAACATACTTTACACCACCACTCTAAGAAGTATAACAAAATATGAAATAGAAATTTCTTTGTTGTACTTACACAGCAACGCATGCTTGGCATAGTGCAGTATATATTTGTCTGATGTTAAAGTCTACGTGATCTAAATGTTATTTACATTAGATAGCATATATTGATCTTGAAATAACACAACATAATATGAATTACATTGTAATTTCTTTATTGTAAATGCAGGAGAAAAACTACACTAAACTTACCCAAACCATATACTCATATATATACACACACATATATATCCTTAGTTACTTTATCTATATAATCAACTGCTGGGAATATGTTTTAATTTGTTTTTCATCTGAAGCAGACAATTCTCTTCTCATTTTTTCCTAATTGATTTACACAATAAAACTCTGATCAGATACAAACTTCTTTTCCTCTGAGGTTTTTCCAGTAAATAGAAAAATTTCATCAGTTAAGGAAAACCACAATTGTCCACATATCATAGTGAGTCAGAGTTTCAGCCAAAATTAGAGCACAAGGTGCTCTTAGGTCCACAACCCCATGACCTAGCCACTAGAATGACCCATCTTTTTTATTCTAGAAAATGTCTAGCACTTGTAAACAAACCCACATGGTCCTAGCTTCATGCTCACCTTTCTGCAAAAATACCAACGTGTGTTTTGGGTCATTTTAAGGAACCACGAAAGACTACTGTGCAGGTGCATGACTATCTGAGAGTGTTGATACATGTTGAAATCTTAGACAAAAAGCATCACTATTTCATGACTTTATCTCAGAGAAACAAAGAAATAACTTATTCAGACAGTTGTGGGGAGGGACCAGGGAGGACAGGGAGTGAGGTGAGAAGGTATTTTCTAACATATTCTGCTGTGCATGAAGTTTCTATAAAGACTGGGCATGCTACTACAGAGATACTCTTCTTTTTACAACCTGTCTGTGCTGCTGCCAGTTCAAACTATTAACTAAATGTAACTTTATAACCTATATAATGGTTTTTCCTTTTTGTTTATTTAGACCTTTACCTTTTATTTTGATTAAGGCAATTATTTCTGAGAAAATGTGTATCATAAAACCAGGGAACACCCAGGTGTTATTATTTGTATTTGATTTTCAAGTACAGATCATCAGTAGCCCACTTGACAGCTGGTGTTTTTAATACTTTTCCTTCTGGATTTTTTGTTGTGTTTTATTTTTTCTTTTGTTTAAGAGGAGACATTTTACAAATGCAATCTGATACAAACATAAGAATTATATCTTGTTATCAAGAGAAAAGATTCAAGCACTTTTTTTTTTTGCCAGATTTACTGTATTTCAAGTGTCAAAACAGAGTGTAGAAGTCTTAACACTTAGGAAAATTAATGCAACAGGAAGATTTATTTTGCTTTAATGTTGTGCTGAAGTGTTCTGGTCAGCCAAATGAGAGATAAGAACTATGAAAAGTGACTCACAGAAACTAAACAAGACACCTACACTTTTCTGATAGCCACACTGCGTGAGAAAACTGTATTGAGTGAAGAAATTGGAAACAATTGATCATGAAACCATAGAATGTTTTGAGTTGGAAGGGACCTTAAAGATCAGCTAGTTCCAAGACCCCTGCCATGGGCAGGGACACCTTCCACTAGACCAGGTTTATCAAAGCCCTATCCAACCTGGTCTTGAATGCTTCCAGGAAGGAGGCATTCACAACTCCTCTGGGAGACCTGTTCCAGTATCTCACCACCCTCACAGTAAAGAATTTCTTCCTAATATGTAAATAAATGTGTTTGAACAGGTCTTAGAATTAAGGGTTAGCATTAAAGGCTCAATTTAGATACCTTAATAGAGGTGTGTAAAAGAAATTCAGGATATATCTACAGAAGATAGGAGAAACCTATGCCCTTCAAAGAGGTGAAGACAAAGATGCCGTAAGACATCTCAGTACTGCTGTATGTAAGAAATGAAGTAAATTGCTAACAGCAAAATTAACTGAAAATTTATGAATATTAAAGCACTAAAATGTGTATGTCTGCCAGTGCCACAGTCATTGGGTGCCTACTACAGGGAAACTGTCCTCTAGGCCCTCTGGACTCTGTACTGACAAGATTTCCATTGACTTTAATGAAAACTTAGGCACCTTGCATACCTATAGGTACCTAAATTTAGAAGTTTCAATACCAAACTGAATCCTGTCCTCTGTATCCATTTCCACCTCAGGAGATAGATTGCCAAATTATGTCCCTGTGGTAAGCATATACTTAATATAAAGATGAGGACAACCTTTTGCATGATAATCTAAAGTCTTTGTGGAATTTTAGGGGTTTTAAGCCTTCCTCAGTATGATGGGGTTCAAACTTACAGCTTTTCCTTCCCAAGAGAGAGCCCAGACTATTGGACTGCAAACAGTAATCTCATAGATCTGCTTTCCCTGCAAGTAAAAGTAAAAATAATAAGCATAACTAAAAAGATTGAAAATATGGTATTGACATTAAACTCACAGAACTGGATATAGAATAAAATTCAGAAGTAGTATAAGATACAAAGTCTGTAGGTTTTGGGGATGGAGATTTACCAACTTTGTAAATTCTTTGTTAATTTGATAGTGACAACCAGTGGCTCTACAGAGAAAATATGATCCAATGGCAGCATAAAACATCAGTATCTTGCCAGAGGACAGGCAGTGTACTCAATAAAGTTAATATTGAAAATAAGATGAAATTGACTGGAATTTTGATGTAAAATAAAATAAGAAATGAGCCCTCATTGGGACTAAGATATGCTTTAAGACATAGCATTTTATTTTTTAAAGTGTGTACTGAAAATCAAGGGTTAAAAAATAATGTTTTATCTCCATACTTAGGTAAAGAAAAAAAGAGGGGATTTATGATTCTACAAATTTGATTTTGTTCCTAAAAGAACTTTTGAGGTGTTTTCTGCCCTCTTTACAAGATTACTTGTAAAGTAAAAGAACGTTGATATATTATCATCCTTCCATTGTCTTCTCATAGTTACCAAGCAGAGATTATAGTGTGTAAGTAGTAGGTGGTCAATTCATTCTCATGACAACAGCTGTAACGAGAACACAAAATGGCCTGTTATTTAACTTTTGTGTCATTTTGAAAACCATAAACTTGCATAGTTGGTATTGTAAAGACTTTTCAGTATGTGTTTAAATGCAGTATAGAACCTATATTGTATATTACCAATGTGCAAACAGGCTCAGGATTTCATATATGTGACAACTTTTATTTTTTAGGCAGTTATATTTTTCAGATTTCAATTCCCATCGTAAGATGTATGTACCATTTATCAGTTTACACAAGCAAAGTATCAATGAAGCTAACTCTTCTGGCTATATGGTTCCTCTGCCATATTCTCTTAATATTGAGAAGGTCTGAAATTCGTGAAGCACAAAATCTAGTCTCATTCTACTCAGTGACACAAATAGAGAACATATATCTTGTGATTTATTAGTACCAGTTGTATCTCTATACTTTAGGTTGCCCCTTAAATCAGTTCCTAAAGACAAAAAAACCAGAAATAACCTCTTTGCTGTCTTTTTTAATTTAACTGGATTATGTACTTTAAATTTAAGTGCTAGAACTGAATGGCTTTCACTACACTCTGCTTTCCCTTAGCCACTGATCTGGCACTTCTATTTTCTTATGTATTGAAATTAATTTAACAAGACAGATATCACTCACACATTGGAAGCAGAACACATTTAGTTGCAAACATCCTCGTTGCAGGGATTACATGTGTCAGTAGACAGGACAACATAGCAAGAAAACTAATTAACAATAAAACATTATCAGATGCATTATAACAAGACCTTCATGAATTCTGTCTTATAAATATTCAAAAACTTGTTTTCTGTACCGTGCACTGAATAATTCCATGTGCAATCTAGTTTAGGTTTCCCTTGCTCTCAGTTCTCCCTTAAACCATATATTTTAGCCTCTTCTTCAGTATGCCGTATGGGACATAAATTTTTATCATCATTAAATCACATTTTTATTGCATTTTGTGCAGTCTTTCCAGAAGGACGTGTTAAAATAATGAAATTGTAGTTTGAGGGATATTTTACCCTTTACAATAATGTAATCAGTGAAACATGTGGAAACTCCCAAGCAGTTACTTCAGTTGTAAAGAGGCAATTAATAATATAAGGATTGTGGTTTTATTTCCAGAAAAAAAATAAAAATAAAAATTTCTCGTTCCTAAATAATTCACTATTCACTTATTTTGTTCTTGTGCACACAATCAGTAAACTCAGAAATATCCATCTAAAGTAATTTTACTTCAGCTTGTGACCTTTTTTCTCAGTCTTTCAGGATATGTACATATGAAGTAATTTTTAAATGCTGAAGTTAATACATGTTACGGTTTCAACAGGGGAGGTTTAGGTTAGATATCAGGAAATGGTTTTTCAGCCAGAGGGTGGCTGAGCACTGGAACAAGCTCCCCAGGAAAGGGGTCACACCACCAAGCCTGCCAGAGTTCAAGAAATATTTGGATGTTGCTTTCAGGGACATAGTGATTCTTTGGGTGCCCTACACAGGGACAGGAGTTGGACTCAATAATCCTGATGAATCAGCATATTCTATGATTCTATGACTTTTTTTGCTGTTTTATGCATACATTTCATTGCTCAATACAACTGCAGAAAAGTAATCTAAAAGCCTTAGAACAAAACAGACACAGTGGAGATCTTAGTAAGCTGAAACCCTGTGCTCAAACCAGGGCAATAGAACTACAGCACTTTTCTAAAAAGAGACTGCGCCAGAATAGCATTATGGAGTGTCGTATTTTCTTTTTGTGACTTCTATTTAACTTTGGATAGCTTTATGACTAAAATCAAACAAATGACAGATAAACAGCCTGTTCTCATGGTAAAACCTCAGAGATCTGAAAGTCCAGCAGTGTCCTTTCGGCCTATCAGTAATTCTTCCCACTGGTGTGAACTGCCAGTGCTGCTAAAGATTTACCAGAGCTGTGCAATATGAGATGATTCCTTGTATAGTGAAGTCACACGTTTTGTCTAATTTATTCTCCCTAGTTTTAAGAGGTCTGTGACGCCAAAAGAATTACTGCTGCAACTAAGATGATACATGTATCCTAGCATTTGTCAGTTTAATTTTTAAAAGGGAAAAAATACCACTTTTCAAATTAGCAGTCTGAAGCCTAGATGTAATTGTTTGGCTTCCACAGCAGTAAAAAAATAAGGAGAAGGCAGAGGTGGATGTTGAACCCGCAACTACTGAGTCCATGCAAACTTTCAGGAATTCATAAGTGCCAAACATATAAGAAGTCCCTGAAACAGGATTTCTGAACTCCTTCTGTCTGATGAGGACCTAAAATCCAGGTCTCCCTCTTTGGCATCACAGGTGTTTGGAACAGCACTGCTTCTGTCTTTCTGGCAGTTTCATTTCAAAGGGAATCAGCCAGTCATCTGTATGACACAGCTACCTGTGTCATGAAGTGGTTTTAGGTGTCAATCCCTATAGATGCCAAGAAAGTGGAATTTTAACATTTCCTTTATCAGTTTTTAGTTTATTGTTTTATGTACTTTACTCAAGACTGATGTGAATACTGTCCTCAAGTGCCTACCTTTCCTTCTTCACTTTTCAAAGAATCTTAAAACACTTAACTCTTATGCTTGTGAATTTTATTCCCAATGCCGTGATTACCATGCTATTTAAATACATAGCTTTTTTATACCTATCTCCCCAGCAACAGTTTCTTTGGGCTGGAACCAGACCAAGTCTGAACCACACTAGGCCTTTTCCTGCTCATCACTCAGTGCCTTTTATAAATCAGCTGGAACTCAGAAAGATTCTGATGGTTTAGTTCACCAAGAAATAATTCTTAGATGTAATCTTCCTGTTTCACAATGTCTCCTGAGACCCACAGATCAAAATTTCTTAAACACACATCCTATGAATAGTCTAACTGAAATGTACAAGGAAGTAAAATACAAGAATATATGCAAGTTTATTTTAAATCCTTCGTCTCATATCCTCAAGCCTTCCAGATCATCCCATATGTGTACAGAGATGCGGATATTCTGAGTGTATATGCTGGTATATAATATGTTGTTTTCCAATTCTGTGTGGTTTTGAAAGTGAAGAGGAAAACCCTCCCTCTGAGAGTGGAAAATGCTTATACCAAGGTGATGATGATGATGATGAAGTTTATTTTAAATCCTTCGTCTCATATCCTGGTTTTCTCTTAATTTTTAAGTCTTTCTTGTGTGCATAAAAACAGCAACATGTATATGTGACTAATGGCAACGTTTCAGTGTTGTACATGTGATGAACTGCAAAATAACACCTACCAAGAAACATCCCACATTTTGCTATTTCTTGATTTTCATATCCAGTGCTCTGTAACACTGATCACAATCTTTCAAGTATAAGTGCAGATGCCAGCTATCTCCAAAGACATCTAGATGCAAAAGGGAAAAAACAACATTCACAAACTATTTCTACACTTAGTCACTGCAGTGTACTGCAGTTTAGAGTCAATACCTACACTGCTTCCATCTACCTGGTTTGGACGGTGGTAGCAGCCTAGCTGTGGTGGAAACAGCTCAACACAGGCAGGATAGTTTTCTCTGAGTTTGTAAACTGGAACAAATTATTTCAGGAACTAAGACAAGTCACTGCTATGTCATGGGAAAGGAACAGTCATTACCAGATTAAAATAAGAACACATTTTGGGGACACAGTAATTTCTTAGCTATACCTGCTCATGGCATATATAATTAAGAATATGACGTGATTAAGTGCAAAATCACATAAATTAATTTAATTCCATTTTAAAGATTGAAATAATAGCAACTTTTGCCTTGCTGAGTACTAGTCATATACGTGCACACACTTTACCTTTGTATTAGACATCTGGTGGTATCTGACTATTTGTTTTTTCATTTGTTTTGGAGGGAAGGCTCCCAGTCAGAAAGCCAGTGGTCCTGGTCAGTATTTAAATGTGGGAGTGGGACATGCTAAAAGAAGAATCTGACTGAATATACTGCAAGTGGACAGTGAAATTGTCTGCCTTCCTATAGTCCTTGATCCAGAGTAACAGAAGTAGAAGCACTGTATAAAACATAGATATTAATTAAGAACCAGAAGTTGGAAATTATGCCATAAGACCTGCCTGTCTTCCACTTAAAATCAGTTGGAGCGCTGAGCAAAAATTGTCTAGATTATCAACAGGGATTTCAGAGAAACTAGGTTTTTAAAAAGGCACTTCAGCAGTTTATTTCCATGTTCCTATTGAGAGCATTCAAAAAACCTCCGAGTAACCCTTAGGTGGAAATGGATAGATTAGATTTTGTAAAGAGAGACTTTCAGCAAGAAAACATGGAAAACTTCTTGACTCAGCAGTTCTTTAAAAAGTCATCTGTTTCAGTCCACTGCCAGTACAAAATATACATTTGCTTTTTCTGGTCAGCAAAAGTTCCTGTAAGCAATATTTTTTCCTGATATTTCAGTTCATGTCGCCTTTCTTAATCTTCCTATATAATTTCAAGAAAATGTTGTTGTCTTTCTGCTATAAAATAGCAGAGCAGCAATTCTTTTCTCTCTTTTCATGTCTATTTTAACCTCTCATACTCCAACAATTTCTGTAGTTAAATTTCACATTTTAACTGAAAGTCAGAGCTTACAAAAAAAACTAAGCTTGACATATATATATAATAAGGCACATGGTAATAGGCCACTTCTATCCCTTATGTTGTCTATGGATAGACCAAATCTGGTTCATTCATTAGGTTTATAAAACATTTTTTATACTATATTTTATAATAGATTATGAGAATACTAGTATTTTTTTCTATTTGCTGTTAGATTCTAGAGAGGCTTACGAAAAATCTGAAGAGACTGTGATTGAAGTAACTACACATAATTTTCTTTCTCTGAGGAAAGCTTATATTTCTCATTTTCTTGTATTTTCTGTGGCAATTTTTTAGTTTACATCTCCCTTATATTCCTCCAGAATAGATGAATACTTATTTTTTATATTTGTCCTTATATCACAATGCTTTGAGATTCAAATATTTGAACTATAGTTTCTGACTGGGTTTAAGCATGCATTAATGTTAACCAGACAGTGCTAAACATCAGTGCCCTGGTGTTGAGAAGAAATATTCCATACTTCCTATCTGTAAATAAAAAGGAGTTAAAGAGTTGCTTAACTTACTAAATACTCCTGAAGCTACTGTAAATGCTGTCTGTTTTATTACCCGAGCAAGGAACGTAGGGAACGTCATGGAGCAAATCATATTGAGTACCATAACACACCTTTTATAGGACAATCAGGTGATCATGCCGAGCCAGGATAGGTTCATGAAGGGCAGGTTCTGCTCCATGAACGTCACCTCTTTCTATGACAAGGTGACCCGCTCGGTGGATGAAGGAAAGGCTCTGGATGTAGTCTACCTGAACTTCAGTAAAGCCTTTGATACTGTTCCCCACAGCATTCTCATGGAAAAACTGGCTGCCCTAGGCCTGGACAGGCATACGCTCTGCTGGATCAAACACTGGCTGGATGGCCAAGCCCAGACAGTGTTGGTGAATGAACTTAAATCCAGTTGCCAGCTGGCGCCACTCTTGTTTTGTGTCATTGTCAGCAATCTGGATGAGGAACATCATCTGTAAATTTACAGATTACATAAAGCCAGGTGAGAGTGTTGATCTGCCTGAGGGTAGGAAGGCTCTACAGAGGGACCCAGATGGCTGGATCGATGGACTGATGCCAGTTGTATGAGGTTCAATGAGGCCGAGTGCCAGGTCCTGCATTTTGGTCACAACAACCCCAGTCAACGCTACAGGCTTGGGGGAATAGTGGCTGGAGAGCTGTCCAGCAGAGAGACCTGGCAGTGCTGGTTGACAGCTGGCTGAGTATGAGCCAACAGTGTGGCCAAGAAGGCCAATAGCATCCTGGCCTGCATCAGGAATAGAGTAGCCAGAAGGTCTAAGAGAGGCGATTGTCCCCCTGTTCTCAGCACTGGTGAGGCTGCATGTTGAGTACTGCATTCAGTTTTGGGCATCACAGTATAAGAAGGACGTTGAGGTGCTGGAGCCAGTACAATGAAGGGCAATGAAACTGAAGAATGGTCTGAACAACAAATCTTATAAGAAGTGGCTGAGGGATCTGGGGCTGTTTAGTCTGGAAAAAAAGAAGGCTGAGTGAAGACCTTATTGCTCTCTGCAACAAAAGAGGTTGTAGAGAGGCAAGTGCTGATCTCTTCTCACAAGAAACAAGTGATAGGACAAGAGTAAATGGTGTCAAGTTGTACCAGGGGAGGTTTAGGCTGTATATTAGGAAAAGTTTCTTCACAGAAATGGCTGGCAAGCACCAGAACAGGCTGCCCAGGGAAGTGGTGGAGTCACCAACCTTGAATGTGTTTAAAAGTCATGTAGATACGGTGCTTAGGCACATGGTTTAACAGTAGACTTGGTGAAGTTAGGTTAATGGTTGGACCTGATGATCTTAAAGGTATTTTCCAACTGAAATGATTCTATTATTATTAATCAGCTTTTTGTGTTGATGAACAAGATATTTAATCAGAACCTTAGTACCTCTAAAGTATACAAAAAATCTGGAACTAATACACTGTTCCTTCTTGCATGACCCCATCATGCCTTTTGTTATGGTGGGTACAAGACACTGCAGTGAGAAGACTGGGCTAGAAGTTTTGTAAAGTTCTGATTAATTCCAATAACTGAATATATTCTCCTAGCTAGGACTTTTGGACTTTTGGGATTGCCAATCATACTGGAATTATTTTTATTTTTATTTTTTCATAATTGTACTATCAGCAAACTTAGTATTAATATTTCAAATAAACAGGTAAAACACTTTATCAGGCAACCTGCTCTTGGGTTATGGGGTTGTTCTTGAGAGAGGAGAAGGAGGTTCAGGAAAAGACTTAACTGCAGAAATGTCACTGTGACTTACAAGGTCTTCAGTATACATACAACTTTATGACAAAGTGCATAATTCCCAACTGGACAGGGTAGAGTTAAGTAAATATTACCAATTCCATAAATTAAGTGTGTATTTTTGAGTCAGGGAAGATTCACCATTTATAAATGCAAGGGAGAGATTAAATCAGACAGCTATGTAGCCATAGCAGTTTTTCTCCTAATATTCTATCTTGCCACCCAACCACACTCCCCAAATGACAAACTTTCAGATATATAGAGATGAGATGTAGGCATATCTGTTGTGCAACAGGAGGTAAAGCTGGGTTAAAAATGGGTAGAAGCCACTTTCCTTTAATATGAGCTGCTCAAAAAATATTTCTGCTCTCCTTGCTTGAAAGTGAAAGACTTTACCAAATTAAGAACAGTAAACAGAAGAACTCAGAGAAGCTGGAGTACTGTTACATTTTCTTCTTTCCATCCCCCCTTCTGTTTTGCATTATTTTGAATTCTAAGTCTGTTTATGTCAGAACTAAAAAAAAATTGGCTAAAGTAATATTCCTGTGAACATCAATAAGGTGGGATTGTAGAAAACCTGTACATTACATGTGCATGTTGGCAAGCTCATATAGTGTCTCCAGGTAGGCCATCCCTTCCACATTACTACTTAAGTGCATTTTAAACAATTCCAAACACCTAACCGTATTTTCTATACCTGTAGGATGACATTTATCAGTCAACTGAAGGCAGAATCATGACTTGTCAACTTGTATCATATGCTGTAGCAATTACAATTGAACAGCAAACCTTCCTGCTGCCTCCTTCCCCCCAAAGCTGTCCCATGCGTACAAAGCCACATGCAGAACATAACTGAAAACTCGTGACCTGAAAAAGATAATTAAAAATATGTCTCTTTTAGCTGTTGTAATAGCATCTGGATCTGTGTCTATCTCCTCCTTTCATAGATGTGCTGGTATTTACGATAACGCATCTCACACTATTTTGGGATCAGTCCTGCAGAATTGCTGAAGCAGTATTATACTACATGTACTACTTTAATTCACTCTTTGAACTTTATAGGTGCATACAGCATCTTCTAATCAAATATACATCTATTCCAAATGGAAGCCAAAGACATTTTCACTGGAACAAATATGCAGCTTTCATTTTTCATTTTCCTCATCCACTTCTATGCAAATATGGGTGCCATGACCAGCTACCTTCAGGTGTTAGAACAAAGTCCTAACATTAAATTGTAGCATATATATTTCTGTTGCAAGGGTGCCAGTGACATGAATTTTGAGTAATTTTGAATGCAGATGTTCTGAGTCTCTTTAATAGTGGACTTCCCCAATGATAAATTATTTTAAAATTTTCCAATATTTTTCATAAACTTAACTTCAAATGTAAGAACATTTAATTAAGTTTTAAACATCACTGCAATTAAAACTTAATCTATTTATTACATAAAGTATGTGCAACTTTTAAGGTCATATGCAGAATATGGTTTACTTTCAGATAACTGTTCCTCAGAAATTCATACATATCTTTGAAACACGTAACATCTCTTTTTCAAAAGTAAATTGCTAACAAGTGTCCCACATATCTAGTTCATTAATAAGATTTTTTTAACATTGGAAGAAATGATACCCAGAAAATAATTAATAAGCAGTAGAGACGTCGTTCCAAAATAATGCAAAAAAAAAAAAAAGTTGCATTGGGAATTCAAAGCTCCATTGAGAAGTAGAATACTCTAATTGCAACAAAATGCCATCAGTGTTTTCTTATTCTGTGTCAAGCAGGATATGACAAGGCCTCCTGGGTCACCGAGTGCAGCAACAGGCTTTGTCAGGCAATCACATCATAAGATTCTGTTATTAAAGCTCTATAACAAAACCTGTTAGACTGTGACTTGTCCATGTGCTAACGCTGACCAGGTTAAACTGCACTTTATTATTTTCCTGGTGGATGTAATTCCTGTTCTCAAATATCTCTCAGTCTTTGTTTTGCTAGTTTTAACAATTAATGGTCTTTTAGACTTCTCTTTCAGAATGGTTAGTCAGGGCATAGAAAATATAGTAACCCTTTTTTTTGCACCACTTTCAATATGAATTCATCAGTCTTCAGCAAGAGTGACAAAAGTAGGACACATAGATGTAATTTTGCACATTAATGATGTGGAGGAGGACAAAGAAGTAAGTGGTAATCTATTTGAGTCAAAATTGATTTGGAAAAAGCTGGTAAAGTAGCTTCTAATGAAATAGAATTAGATATCCTTCTTAAACACAAATGTCAGATTTGACCTTCAATGAGGCTATTTTAAAGATACTAGGGAGATAAATATGACTTAAAGCTACTGCACAGATGGTAGGACCTAATTTCAACATAGCAGATTTTTATCTGAAATAGATTTTTATTTTCATTAACTAAATGCTATATATTTTCATTTCAAAAGCTGATTTGGATAAGCAACAAACACACTGATTGCAAAAGAGCTACTTGCATGAAATAATCTTGGATTTAGTGATCATAAATTGATTTACTTAAATCAAACTAAATAGAGAGGAGTTACATTATTTACCTGACCCAAAAGATTATTCACCTGAGCAAATAGTCACATTTGAGTGAAAGAGTTTCTCTGGGAAAAAAAACTTACATCAGAAGCTACTTCTACTGAGGGTACAAATACTAACAGATGAAGAGTAAAGTTGTAAAAGTATTGAGTTACCTCTTGTCCCTCTGCTTTCTATAGGAAATAGCTCTACAAACGACTAATATACAATAAAAGAAATGTGAAATAACACAAACAGAGCAGTCCATATGTTTTCATGCAGAAATTACTTTTTTCATATTTGTTGACTACACTTCAATAATGGTGCTTGGCTTCATGACTTTTAATACACATACAGGAAGATTCTCATATGCTCTAATTAAGTGTAACTTAAAATCTGTCAAGTAACACCAGACCATATCAGATAAGAAAGTGAGCTATGACCTGAATATGCTCAATATATATGAAGTGTAATCATATGTGTGAATATCAGCATTGCATATTTTGAGTATTCATTTCCAAGTACATTTGACATCTCATAACATGTTTGCATATCATTAAGATAACATTCAAAAGAGTATTATAGTGGTCATGGTATGTGTGGATATTGATACTGGAAAACCAGAAGTCATAAAACAGGATTAGTGTTTTTCACAGGCTTAAAAAATTAGTTGCAGAAATTCAGTATCATTGTAACATTTTCCTTTTCAGCAACTTAATCACAGAATCCAGAGTTCTCTGTAGATAGAGGAGAAAAGAAACCCTCAATTAAATCAATCTGAAAGTGTATTTTAGCAGACCTTTTCACATACTCATCTTTGCTTCCTGTGACAAACTGACCTTTCAGTTTGACCAAACTAACCTCAGGAAATGGGACTCATGATCACACTGTGGTCTTCTCTCTGTTCAAGTCTATATATATATACCTGGATCCCCACCCTGAAGTAATTGGCTCACTTCATACAAACTTCGTGTAAGTAAGTGAGCAGGTAGTAAGAGAGGTGCAACTGCAGGAAAGGCTGCAGCTCATCTCCAATGTTTCAAATGCAAGAGGATCTACCCAGGAATAGACTTACAGATGTATTAAACATAGGAAAAGCTTCAGCTGAATCTGAGAATCAGCCACTGATCATCAACACACAAATCCATTAAATGCATACTTTTGTAGTTCCACACTTTTAATATTTTTCCCTGTGATCCGAGGAGCAGCAACACTTCTTCCGCACCCTCATAGTCCTTACCTACATTTAG
>NW_009952052.1:1170888-1191754 GCF_000747805.2 Chaetura pelagica
TGGAACTGAAGGGACTGAGAAGACTAATTTTGGTAGGACCTGTACAAACACACATCCAGTGTTTTACAGTTAGCATAATCTCTACCTAGAAGAGTTTCTGTCAAAACAGTCAATACATGTTGTTGAAAGAGAAAAAAGCCAGTGAGGTGAAGAGCTTGCTCTGAGCAGGAAAACAGGGATTTAAACAGAATACAAGGTGTATTCGTTACGCAATCATTGACTCATTTCATCAGTACCAACCACTGGCAGCTCATTCTGAAAAAGACACTGTTTTGTATCATCTTCTAGCACTTCTTTCTCTTGAACAGAAGTCCTGTTAAACCCTCAGTACTATTAAAACCTCAGTATATATGCAAAAAGTGTAGATGGCTAAATTAAATAAATTTTGTTTTCTGCATAGTTTCCATTATTTAGAGGTGGTAACTACAATTTTAACTGCAGGAGAATGAACAATAATTTTAAAGTATACGGATTGACCATGACATTTTATTCTTTGCCAGTTTTTCTCCTGTCCAATAAGAATTTAAAACTCATTTAGAAATACTATTGTTACAGATATCTCTTAACATATCACAGAATTGTAAAATGGTTTGGGTTGGAAGGGACCTTAAAGATCATCTAGTTCCAACCACCTTTCATTGGCAGGGACATTTCCCACTAGATCAGTTTGCTCAATGCCCCATCCAAGCTCTCCTTGAACACTTTCAGGGAGAGGCCATCTAGAACTTCCCTGGAAAGCTATAATCTAAATATTTGAAAGTCACTAGGATAATTATTATTATTGTTCTTCATTTTCATCTCTCTTTTTAGGAATAAACTCAGTTATATCCATATTTAGTGTATAATTTTTTATTTGTGATCACACACAGAAAAGGTAGATATGCTGTTATTTAGCCATGCTCTGCAGGAGGAATCTAGTGAATTATTTAGTATTGCTGCAAAGTTGTCGAAAAGAGAGATTTTTATGATGTTTTTCTATTGCATAGTTTGTATGATAAAGGGACAGAAAACAAGATGGCTTAACTTTGTCTTCTTTATAGGATACATTTATCTTCTGACATGTCAACATTCTATATGGAAGTGAAATTCACTTGCTGGCTCTTTCTCTTGGCATTTTTTTAGTATTTGCTTCCCACAAAATCCAAGAAAACAAATCTTTGGAGCAATCTTTTGTGTAACATCTACAATACAACATGGATAATTGTACAGATTCGTTTATAGTGTCTCATTCAAGTGTGCTAGAGGCAAGCAGCCTTATTCTGTTGCTTATGCACCATGGTGCTTTACTAGGGTTCTTCTTTAATTTCTGATTGAGTGGGTCATAGAAAGAAAGTCAACTGTTCCATCATGTGTCTGAGATTTTTCTTATAATATGGCAGGAGTGGGAGGTGGAGAATAGGAGTGGGAGTAGAAGGAAAAAGTCCATAAGTTTGGGTTTTTTTCTGAAATCAGAAGGAGTGTTAATAAGTACAGCATGTTGAGATCAGGCCTTTACAGTGTACTTCTTCAGCTCACAACTATGCAGTATGTTTGTCTCTGTTGTCCAAAAGGTTCTCAGATGTCAGGCGAAAGCTGAGTTGAAAGCGTTACTGAGTTATCTCATTCCTTACCTTTCATCATTAGCTCAAAGAAGTGATCAACAGTCAATCCTTGTGAGGTTTAAAATTCTGTTCTCCATTCCTGATTTCTCCAAAGGGGCAGTGGCATTTCTATTCTTCTTGTCAATCTTGCTTTATTAAGGGCATCTTTCCATGGCAATCAGGAACATGAAAGTGTGACATGGACCACTTGCAACAAATGCAGGCTGTGCTGAGAGGCAGCAGCAATTATCTTGCTTGCCTGTGGCTCTGGGCAAACGAGCAATAACCTATCTGTGATATCAGGCATCAAGGTGAGCCCCTCTAACTGGCTGGGGGTATTCCTAAGCAGCTGGACCATACAGACAGGCATTGCTATGTTAGGCTAAGATGAAGACTGTCATATAGTGCTGTTTCATAGTTGCAAGGCAGATATATTCTGATGATTCTAAAAGTTGGTTTGGAAATAATGTTTCAAGCCGCAGTTCTAATTTGGTTCTTCTCTAACAAATGGTCGCTACAGATTTGAGATCCTCTGTGTCTATAAATTCAGTTCACAGCTTCATGCCAGTTACTTACACCAGTTATCACTGAGACAACAAAACCAGAAAGCTGAATAAAATATCTATTCTTCCCTCTCTGATCCTCTTTTGTCTGTCTCTGCCATAGTTACTGTATGAGCTACTGCAGATAGGAAAATACCAAATCTGTCATCCTTGCTACAAGATGTGGAAACATACTCTTTGCAGTAATTCAGACTAAGGTCAGTTTAGATTATTTGCATTTCTAGTATTAAGCATTAAGTCTTGATAACTAACATTTTTTAAGCTATCAGGACATTTCAGGAAATAATTTACTGTGTATTCATCAAACCATTGCCAGCTTCCCTCCTGAGGGGTCCCTAGCAGCATGATTACCCTCCCTGTCCAGAAAACAATAAATGCAATTTAGAAAATGCTACTGTGAATCTAGAAGGAAAACCAGTTAAACAGAGGGTTTTTTTATGAATACCAGAGAAATCACAAAAAAATAGTCTTTACATTATATATTAAATAAAACCACTTTAAAAGTGTGGCTGGAATTGAAAAAAAAGTGTGTTTGTGTTATGTGTGAATCTGTGGGTGTATTTTACACATTTGACTGACATATATTCAGCATGATTTGAAATTACTTTTTTTTCTTTTTCCTGAAATCCAGATATTAAAAAAAAAAAGATATGATGCATTGCATTGGCCTTCTCATTATTATTTATGTTCTGTTTATGTCAGGAAAATAAGCAGCATGTCTGAGGACATCATGGTAATTGTCTGTAAAAAGCTTTCCAGTGACTTCTTGCACTTACAAGTTTCTAACATTTTCTTTTTATCACCCAAGCCTAGTAAACTCATTATTTCTGCATCATCCATACCATTTCTCAGCACATGAAATGCACCAGGTAGATGGTGTCTTCCTCTCTTGCTTTTCGTACCTTTCTGAGAACTTTAGCCTGTAAAGGAAACAACTCTTAAAAACTCTGATTTTTTCCTAACAGGATAAAATGAGATAATGAGATTGGCCTTGCTGCTCCCTAAAGTTTCAAACTTTCATGAACAAGGCAAAGGGTGCAGGCAGTGCCTCTGCACTTGGTGTCAGGGCACAGTGGGGGCCCCTGGTCTGAGTGGGAGCGGTGGGGGGTCCCCAGGGCTCCATCAGGGTAGGGTCTGGCAGCCAAGGCCTGTCCTACCGCCCTGGCCATGAGCAGAACAGCTGAGGGGCACCAAGGCAGCCCCAGCCATGGGCATCAGGCACTTCCATGGGGACAGGCTGAGATCAGGCTAGGCTGTGGGGCTGTGAGTGGGCGCAGCTCAGCATGACTCATGGCTGCGCAGGGCAGAGCTGTGGGGAGCTGGAGACGCTGGGTGTGCTGCAGTGTCACCAGGGTGGGACTGATGGCTCCAGGGGCCTGACATGGGTGTCTTGAGCATCAGGTAGGTCGAGGGAGACCCAGGACAGGGAGCTGTGCAGGGACATGATGTCCTGGCAATGCCTTCAGGGCCCTGGCTTTTATCACTCTGCCTCAGATGTAGGTTCTCCTGAGATCTTTCTTCTCAGTAAGGAGAGAAGCTAGTACTTGAGAGATAGGAATTTATATCTCAGCAAACTGGCACTTTTCTGCAGTACTTGGAAGGAACTCAGGAGAGAGACATTTTTAGCACTGCTGACCTCTAATTCAGCCTCCAGCTCCCTAGAAGTTTTCAGACATCCGTAGAGTGGCAGGAGGGAAAAGTTGCACAGAAGCCTGCAGAAGTTAACACAGTGTGGAAAGGAAAGTGGGAGCACAACATGGGGCACAGGTAGCAAATATCTGCTTTTAAAATTATCTTCTAGTTTATTTTATAAAACCAAGTGTTTGTTTGATTTCAACTTTGTCTAAATATGATTGGACTAATCATTGTAGGTGCATCGAGTGTTCATGTCTGCCTGAAATATATGAGAAGGGTGAAATTTCAGCTAGGTTAGCAGTAATTTCTTAATGTACAATTTACAATACATTTATTTATTTATTTTTATTTTTTCCCTGGTACCTAAAATTGTCTCTTTGAAAATATTTAGGCCTTACATGCTATGGTGCAGGGTATGCAGTAGTGTCACTGTCAAATACATGTGTGTAGACATGTCAGTGAAAATACTATCCCATACACAGACAATATCAGAATTTCTGAAAAATCTCAGATTCTGTGTATTATGCTGAGTCTTTGTTGTGGTTGGACTCAGGACTGGCAACTGAACCAGCAACAATAATGCTCTCGATCCCCTCCCCCAGGTAGGGAAGGAGAGAGACTTCCCAGATTGAAAACTAAACTAGACAGCTTTAATTAAATACTAATGATAAAAGAAATATGTACAATTACATACAAATGTGTTCAGGAACATGCAAAACCGTATTGCCGGCCCCCACCCCCAGCAACTCCCACAGCATCTCCTGAGCTGTGAGCAGTTCTGAAATGTCCTGGAGCTGCCAGAGAGAGTGGCAGAGCAGACAGGAGCTGAGGGGAGAGGGATGAGGGGCAGAAATGCACAGGCCTAGGGATCAGTGGTGATGGATGGACGGAGTCCTCCCTGGACACCGGCCATGGATGGAAGAGAAGGGAAGAAGGAGAAGAAAGGGATTTGACTTACGTGATTCCTGACCTTACACTGAGCTTACGTAGATATATGGAATGGAATACTTTGGTCAATTTTGCTGTTTGTCTAGTACACTTCTCCCTGTGAGAGGGCTGCAGATACTGCTCTTCTGCTCCCTTATCATCTGAGACCTCAAGTTCAACAAGTAGAGCAAAGTGACCTTGGCATCTCAGCAGTAACATAAACATTCTGGTGCTAACAGTTCACTAGCTGGAACACTTGCTGCTAGTTAAAAGGGAGCTCAGTGAAGAAAAAAAAAAAAAAATCAGTTAAAGGAAAATTGCCTAAAACCAGGACAGTCTTATTACTGGTAGATTGCTAAACTTTTTGAAGAGTGACTCTGTCCTAGGCATTCCAGGTGTCCTTGAAATGATTTCTGATAGCACCAAAACATCAGTGTGAAGGTTGGATATAGGAAATCAAACGAGGAAAACTTCTGTGTCTTGATGTCCAAGGAGAAAAGCAGCCTAGTTGCAAAGCCCAAGAGTGAAGAGGAAGACTTGGGGGAATTGTAAAGAGTGAATATTGGCATGGAGAGTGGGAGAGAGAGAGATGCTGGCAAGAGAAACCAAGTGGGCAGATTTGAAGTGGTAGAGGGGGAGAGAATAAAAGGTGTTCAAGAGATGGAGACTGCAGCAGAAGTGGGTAGAGAAGAGTGGGGAAAAACAAATGCAGTGAAAATAAAACATTGTAAAATGAAAAAGCTGTGACTACTGGAATCCTAGACTACCTCAGAACCTGAAGGGGGAAAAAAAGACATTTTAAATGGTGGTCAGTAAAACATAGTGGGATTTCAAAATGGGAAGTTGGGAAGAAGTCTTGTTTATCTTTTAAACCTAAGAAGCCACATAAACTAAACAAACAAAAAACCAAACCACAAACCCCAAAGCAAAACAACAGAATAAAGGAATTGTATTTGCCCGCTTGAGTTCTAGAAAGTTGGAAAACACCAGGACTGAAGTCTGTGTAATCTTGATTGGGTAATTTTTCACATATATGCTTTGGTACAGTTTAAATTACATAATATTGTACTTCTTGTTTGCTGTAAGACACCTCCAACTTCATTCAGTGCATGGAGTAACTGTTCTCAAAAAATCAATCAAGAGTTTCAAAACATCACTTCCTTTATTCCAGGAATTATAGGGTATACATCTACTGGGGCTTTCCTGGGAAAGAACTGAAGTCCTTTTCATAGGCTTCATGAGCTTGCAAAGCTAGAAATTCAGTTAATGAAAAGGTCCAAAAGGTGACAAAGACCAAACAAAACAATAGAAGTGGCTCTGAGAAAGATATAGAGCAGAGTGCTGCTGATTGTCAAGAGGAGCAGCAAGTGCTGTCCAGAAGTTAGGTAGTGCCTGTAGGGAGAAATACTTTACATGGAGAAGGAAGTGTTCATAGAAATATCAGACAATTTCAGCAGAGGAAAGAATAGCTTCACATATAAGGGAGCTGAAGGTTGCTATGGAGAATTGGATTCTTACCCTGCTTCTATTCTCCCTGTGCCGAGTCATTTCAATCAAAGTCTTCACAGGTGGTGCTACTCGTATGGTCCTCAAACATTGGCCATTGCAAGTCATTCTCAGGTTCAAATCTTTGAAATAATTGTCTGTGACTTCTTCTTGCCATTCATGTGTTCCAAAACTCGTCCTATTAGTATGATTAATTATCATTATTAATAAGTATTTGTTTCAGAAGTTCCTAGAGACTAGTATAGGCTCCATCAGATAAGGAACTGAAAAAGTGATAAAATGATCTCTGTACTCCAACGACAGATCGCCACTGACTAAATACCTAAGACAGTCAGACCAGAGAAGAGAAGGGAAGCAGGGTGGTAGGGTGAGGAATTATTTGCTCAAGGTCGTTCAGGAGGCACTTAATGGAAGCACTGGAATGAGATACTGTTAGAATCACAGGAGTTCTGCTGCTAGGAGTCATTTGTTTAAAAAGATTGCCATGCATTTAAATAAAATTATCTGTAATGGAAGCCTGTCGCCTGTGATCTGAGGAAAGTAATTTATTATGCAAGAACCATACAGGTAATTTACAATAGTTCTTCTGTGCCTTTAATGTATAGTAACTGTAATCATGGAATTACTTCTGAAATCTCTTTTATGCTACTTGGCACTCCATATGGTAGTTGGATACTGCAGGAAAAAATATCCTCCAGGAATCGAGCCAGGCTTTAAGCCAGGCAATCTCCTCTAACACTTTCAGAGCAAGCCATACTATAAAAATGTAAATGTGATAGCAATACTTCTTCCCCATGCCATTTTTCAAAAGGTAAATGTAAGTGTTGTTCAAACCATGGTGCAGCTTAAGAGCATTTGTAAAGGACATAAAAAATCCACGCTACTCTGCGTAGGTGGTTTTACACACCTTTGACTGTGAAGACTCTTTGACTCAAGCATATAATATCCAAACACATCAGTAGAAAGACTTACAGTAATTGCAGCTCTGCACGATTTTCTCTCCTTTTTCTCCTCTCTGCCTACTTCTATTTTAGACATCTTTTGTTGTAAGCATTCAGGCATTTTCCCTTCCTGCGGCATTCGGGTAAACGTTACCCACTGAGAGGTGTGGTTTTCTAGTGTTTTCACTGGCATAAGCGAAGCAGTTACAACAAAAAAGTAGCAAGTGAGGTAACAGAGGGAGAGGGTGATGGAGAAACAGAAAGGAAGGGCAAAAATAAGATACTAGAATGAGCAAGGAGATACACCAGTACAGGGAAGGAAAAATCCAGATGACAGCAGTAAAATAAGAAAAATTAAAGGGGATAAAAATGAGCCAGAAATATGATAAATTTGAAGCAGAAATATCCAGCTTTGAAGGTGGAAAGCAGAACTCCTACTGCGGCTATGGAGTAAACAGAATGATGTCTTGGATCCCCTTAAAAAAAAATAAATAAAAAAATTGAACAGTTAGTTCTAATTTATCTTTCCTGCATTGTGAGGGATTGGAAAATTGTCATCAAGTGCATTAGCAAACACTTAAAGTTTGTATGCATATGTGCAATTCAGAAAAGGAGGAAAGAGAGAAGGGACATCAAAAAGGAGTTGATAAAGAGAAACTGAGAATAGAAAACAGAAGGCAGGGTGTTGAACAAGTAATTTATCTTTCCTGCATTGTGAGGGATTGGAAAATTGTCATCAAGTGCATTAGCAAACACTTAAAGTTTGTATGCATATGTGCAATTCAGAAAAGGAGGAAAGAGAGAAGGGACATCAAAAAGGAGTTGATAAAGAGAAACTGAGAATAGAAAACAGAAGGCAGGGTGTTGAACAAGCAAGAAATAGCTAGAAAAGGGAAGAGTATTTAGAAAGAGAAAGAAAAGAAGCAAGGCCACTGGCCCTTCCCTAAAGAGGGTATGAAGACTAAAAGCAATTTGCTTTCAGAAAGCAGAAATGGGCAGTGGGGATCTTACAGGAGGAAGGTGGTAAAAGAAATAAAATTTTCCCCTTCTAAATTTCAAACTTCCAGATTAGTCATTCGAATAAGTTTGAATGGGTGAAGTCAGAGCTTTTTTTCTTTTTCCCCCCCTGTAATTATATGTGGCATTGAGAGGAATCAATGCCTAGTTTTAGATCCTATTGCTTAAATTAAAATGTGGAGGTATTATCTAATCTCTGCATTGGTCCTAGTGCAACAGTGTTTTCTCATGTAAAGTACACAAGTTATATTCAAGAGATGGAACTGGCAAGCTGAAAACTCAGGGGATCTACCCCCTGCCCTGTGCTATCCCTGATCCCCTCTCCTTCTTGTCCTTCAGCCTTCTTCTGAACTCATGTTCTGAGTTCCCCTACTTGCTTCCAAGATTCTTCATTGTATGTAGATACATACCAAATAAATAGGCCATTTTTCCTATTTGATCTTCTCATTCTGTGGTTAATTGCTTCTTAATACTATGTGAACATTTGTTGCATTGATGCACATCTTTAAAAGGAATAGAACTAACCTTTAAATAAAGTAATACAGTAACATTTACAATCCTAGTAATCAACATAAATAGATTCTAAATGCCCTCTTTATTTCTTTGAAGCCGTGCAATCAAATTGGGTTTGATTTCCTAATAGAGGCATATATCAGGAATGTTATACCCTTCATATATGCTGCAATTAGTTTGTGTTAAAATCCAAATTCAAGCTCAAATTGGCAGAGGTCATGAAGAAAAAATGGGAGAAGGGTGAGAGCAGGTATTTATTGACTCATTGTTTTAACAGCACAGCCTCTGTTGAAACCAAAGGGTCTTGGGTGCACAAGCTATTGTAATGGTATGACCATGCTTAGTTTTTGTAGTGTAGCCAAAGAGACTGACAGGCAGGAAGGTTTATTTAAGTGGAGTTATCCAGCCCAGGATTCAATTAAACCGTTTTTGGTGCAGGGAACTTCTAGGTTTTAGGGGGCAATAATAGTTCTGAGTTTCCAGCTGTTCCCAGCTATGTTTCCCATGCATGTTTCAAGCTCATGTTTTCTAAGTGTTATATACTACAGCAGCAGCTCACAGTCCTGAACTAAGTTTTAGGCATGTTTCAAAAAGATCAGTTGCTTTTATAAATTCATTTAGATATTTGCTTCTTTATTTTGTACTTATATACACACATTTCTGTGAAACATTACCTTTAGTGTGAAATACTACATTTGAAATTTACCTCACAATATAAATTTTTCAGAAATTTTCACTGTAAAAGACCAATAAAACTCTTAGCACTGGTATGTTTTCCCAGACATAATGAATTTTGGCTTATTTATAAATAATGAGTGGGAATTGTTATGTAACAGAAAGTCCATATGGAAACAGATTAGGCTTTATATTTAATGAATACCCTGATCCGTATTTGTGCACAATTCTGCTGCATTCTTGTGAGCCTCATTATACTTTTGAGGGATTATATTTTTTTATTTATATAGGTACTGAAAATTCCTTTATTGAGAAGCATTTCTGTTAGTTACATCTGAAGTAAAATGCACAGCAGTAAAAAAGAATCAAAGGGATTCTGTAGAATAAAGTGTCTGAGTTTCAGATCTGTTGCTAACAATTCACGTCAACTTTGCCCAGTCCACAAGTTCAGTGACTTCTTGTAGTCTAAGAAAGGGTCCAGTATATTTTCAGCTTAGTTTCTTAGAGAAAACCTGTGTATTTTCCTTTTTAATTAAAATTTCCACAGGCTAAATTATGCTGTCAGAAGTACTTATGTAACTAAAATGCATATCAAAATTCTACAAATAGAGGTAGTCATATACAATACCTATGCTATAATTTTCTGCAGCGACTTTTCAGGACAGGACCACACTTCAAAGATTTTAGTCAGTTAACTATTACAGTGGAGAAAATACTCAACTATAGTATTGCAGTCTGAGTTCTCTAGGGGTGCTACAGGGATCCTCTGTGTCACTACAATAGCTTTACTTCTTCCTCCTTTTAAAAATTTAATTCCAGTTATATTCCCATGGATCAAGGGATATTTTAATTTTGTTTCTGATAATATTTGGCCTGTAATGAGTTTAATCAAACCACATTTTATTCTTCAAGCATTACAGCTTAACATTTAAAGAAAATCTTTGGACTAGCTTTTAATTTGTATGTCAAATCAAAGCAGGTTGGATGGCAGGTGCATGTATGAATTTTAAACACAGAGAGTCTCTACAGATATAAAAGGGTCTGTTTTAATATGTTCTTTTGTCCATGATTACATAGTTGAGTTATAAACAGTCTGCAAATCTCTCCCTAGTCATATAACTACCTGGCTTGTTGGAGAAGCATTTTAAGCAGTTGTACATGTGAATTAATTGTTTAGTGTTCACAACTAGAGGCATAGAATTGTGTCACAAAGATGATTGCAGGCAAAAATTAGAAGTCAGTTTTAAAGGACTGGCAATAAAAGTTTTCTAAAACCAATTTTAAAATTTCTTTCAAATTTTAAACCTCTCACAAATGTGTTATAAAATGAAAGAAGCAATTGCAGATGTATTTAGAAGTGCAGTAAATGTAGTGAGATGGAAGTAGATGCTGTTGGGATGAAGAATATAGTATCAAACTTTAAAAATATCTTCATGTATGCTTCAGTAGGCCTGATTTTCTTTTGGAGAACATGGTATAGAGCTAACTATGCTAAGTTAAATTAAATGACTTAAATAACTTAAATATGAGCAAATGGCTCATATCAGCTGCACATACCTGCAATAGATAAAGCTCAAGACTAACACTTTTTTGATTATTTAGTTCTATTCTTCCAAAAAGAGAAGAATGGAGAACAATATCTTAAAAATTCATGTATTTTTAGTTGGGAAGTGTAAGAAGTTATCAGCATGCAGATGATGGTGGAATCATCTGTGAGAGGACTGAGTTAACAACACAACATCAAAAGAAAGAAGAGCAGAGGTAACAGATTTCTCCCATTTGAGAAGTTCTCTGATTGTAATGTAATCTAGAATTTAAAATTTGTTAATAGGCAGAGAAAGTGGTTACTCAGGAAGGAGTCAAGATATTAAGTAGAGAATTCATTCATCATCAGTTCCAGTGAAAATATTTGGAACAATTTGGCTCTATCTGGTGTCACAATCTGGCTAGGAGCAACAACACAGGACAGTAGAACTTACTTAGGTTATGAAATTTGATATAAAATACTGCAGAGCTAAGAGGCCTTTTTTGTTTCTGAGAGATTTTGTTTGCCCTACCCATCTTCAGTTATAGTCAGCTTGGAAATCAAGGAGACAAGTAGCCTCTCATTTTTGTAGGAAAAGGTCCTGTATCTAAGGAGTTTTCTTCTAGCTCATTATTTTGATTCGTGGATCAAATCATATTTCATAATCAGTTAAAATCCATTTGAGAACTAGTGCAATATGCTACAAATATGGTTCGTCTCACACCCTAAAGAAAGGATGTAACTGAGCCAACTATTGATTCAAAGTCCTGCTCCCAAAATGTATAATATAGTTAAGTATATATTTTAGAAACAATGAGCATATTCAAATCTAATTTATGCACACATTAGATCTCTAAGTGCATAATGATGCACAAAATTCGACAGGAGTGTAAAATATCAGCAAGTTTCAATTTACTGCATTTGGATGATGTATACTCCATGTTGTATTCTTTTAGCCAATGTTCTGAGCCAATTTTCAGTGATTGAAAGTGATTAGTAGAGGATTTTTCAGGAGAAAAAATATTGAGGGGAAAAAGGCACAGAAAAGAGATAAGATTAATAATGCCTAAAAAACGTGAAATAGCAAACACCTTTTATAAAACCTGTTATCACAGAAAATATATATAAACTCAGGCTGAAATAATCTCTCTATATTTATAATGGGGAGTAAGTATCAGGAAAGGAAAAGCACTGTATGCTCAAGTAACACTGACACAAGTACACATGACTGTAAGAAGTTCAGTAACATTTCAGATTGAAAATTTAGCACTCAAGAAATTAAGTTCATAAAATCACAGAATTATGTAAGTTGGAAGAGACCTCCAGAGGTTATATAGTCCAACCCCCAGATCAAAGAAGCCCAGTTAAAGCAGGTTGCTCAGGATCATGTAAAGTCAGGTTTTTAATAAGCCAAAGGCTGGAAACTCCACAGCCTTTCTTGGCAACCTGGTCCAATGTTTGGTCTCACTCATGTTCTGGAAGAGCCATCAAATGTAACTGGAGGTAAGTTAGGGATGTCCCCTCACTGGAAGTAGTCAAGGAGAGGTTGGATGGGGCTTTGAGCAAGTTGGTCTAGTGGTTGGTGTCCCTGTCCATGACAGGGAAGTTGGAACTAGATGACGTTTAAGGTCCCTTTCAACCCAAACCATTTGATGATTCCATGATATTGCAGCAGTAAGAATTATAATTAGCATACTTAGACTCAAGAGAGTGTTAATATATTTACAAGGAAGACCAAATGTCTATGGATTAATGTTCAGAATATGCCACCAGACCCTGAATCCTATGTATATATTAAAGAAAGTCCTCTAAAAGCTATATTCACTAAGTTGTTAATGATATACTCCAAAAATAGGCAAGAATGGCATGCTGTTTGAGATCAAAAGAATTACTGAGTTCAGTAAGTCTACAGATGCTCATTTCTAGAAACTTATAGATGAAGAAGAATGTACTAGGTAGATAGAGAAAAATGAATGTAGTACAGATTTCCAGAAAAGAGAAGACTGATACTGACAACCATGATGCCATAAATATTATTTGAATGCCTTGTAAAGCAATGAAATAAATATTCCATCATTAAGAGCTGGGATATGAAAGCCATGAACAGTAGGCAGTGAGGCTTTAGAAGAACTGTATCTCATTAGTCATACTTCATTGCTTGTTTTGATGCAGTTACAGAATTAATGGGCAATAGGAATGACATAGATCATATATATTTGGATTCTAGTGAAGCATTTGATATGGCATCTTAGAAATTTTCAGTTTAAAAATATGATTCAGTAGTGCCTTGATTCAATACATCATGACCATGCAGGATGTAAACTGCTTAAATGAATATAAAAAAATAGAAATAATAAGCAGCAACATACTAAGAGGGTGAATCTAAGGAGCTGGCATTTGTTAGCAAGAATTGGCAAGAGTTAGATTTGTTTAATGTCTATATTAGTAAGCTGAAAGAAAAGTAAAGAGCACACTAACGAAATCTGAAGATAGTATTAAATTGGAAGGAGTATGTACAACATTAAAGAAAAAGATTAAGTGGAATTTAAGAAATTACACATGTGGTAAAACTGAAAATTGCTATCCATCTTAGAAAGATGTGCCCTTGTGGCCAAGAAGGCCAGTGGTATCCTGGGGTGCATTAAGAAGAGTGTGTCCAGCAGGTTGAAGGAGTTACTTCTCCCCCTCTATTCTGCCCTAGTGAGATCACATCTTGAGTATTGTGTCCAGTTCTGGGATCCCCAGTTCAAGAGGGACAGGAGTTTACTTGAGAGAGTCCAACAGAGGACCAGAAGTATGATTAAGGGACTAGAACATCTGTCTAATGAGGAGAGGCTGAGAGCCCTGGAGCACTTTAGTCTGGAGAAGAGAATATATATAAATATCTGAAGGGTGTGTGTCAAGAAGGAGGGGCCAATCTCTTTTCAGTGGTGCCCTGTGATAGGACGAGGGGCAACAGACACAAACTGGAACATAGAAAGTTCCATCTCAATAGGAGAAAAAACTTTTTCACTATAAGGGTGACAGAGCACTGGACCAGGCTCCCCAGAGAGGTTGTGGAGTCTCCTTCTCTGGAGACTTTCAAGACCTGTCTGGTTACATTTCTGTATGACCTGTGAATTCCTGCTCTGGCAGGGGGTTTGGACTTGATGATCTCCAGCAGTCCCTTCCGACCCCTACTGTTATATGTTATATAAGCCTGCTCACCTTGAGGAAATAATCTGAATTGCTGGCATACTGGAAGATACTGGTATTTTTAAGTCACAAGAAAATGGATAAATTCAGAAGATTCCATGGTGTTATACCATTGGTACATATAAAAGTGATTTTATGTGACAGTAACAATAGTTTCTCCATACATGCATGAAAACAAGCTTTAGTTCAGGTGATGAGACTAGGCTGGAAGAAATACTGCAAAACTAGATTAATTCAGAGGAAGAGGCAATGAAGGAGGCCAAGAGGAATGCTGTGCAAGCAGTGACTAAAGAGGGACAGAGTTAGGCTGATTCACTGAAAAGTCTTAAAAAGAAAAAAATTATAGAACATACTTAGGACAAACTTGCCACACTTTATTTATTTTCCAGTGATGAGAACATCCCTTGAATGGACATTGGATCACTTGGCTGGACATTTTATGATTATAGGGACCATTCTTTTATTGTTCTTAGAAAACAAGGAGTCTCAAAAAGGCAGATAGAGGAGGAGCAGCTATGAATCAAGTACCAATCAGTGACAGCATCTGCCATTATCAAGACGAGTAAAGTAAAAGAGAACTATCATCCGTTATACTAAGCAATGCTAGAAATTTAAAGAAAGAAAAAGACAAATGATCCTTTAAAGCAAGGAGTAGTTCCTGCTGGGTTCCTAGGAAGTCCTTCCTAAAAAAGTCACCTCAGCATCTTAACTGTGTGTTCCTGTTCTTTTCAAAAGTCTGCAAATACCCAAACTTGTTTCAGGCTGCCTGCTAGCTGAGCTCTCACACTGTCTGTCACAACTCAGAAGATGTTTTAGCTGTGTATGTCCAAATCCTGCTTGGAAATGGGTAATCATCCTTCTTTTCAGAGATTCTCTTGCCACCTTGATGGCTAGGACAAAGCAAACAGTCACATTTCTGCCAGTTGACCTGCCCCATTCTCCTAAAGAAACAGCATATGATAAGCTGCAAAGAAATAAAAATGAAATAAGATCCATCCATAACAATGATGAGCCTGTTCTCATCTGCATTTTCTACAGTTATACTGTGTGACTGACTCAGAAGTATGCTTTTCCTTCAGCTAGCTACTTAGAATGTTCCCTCTCTCCTGCAAGTACTATTATTCTGAAATTTTGTCTGTGGATAATACCAGGAGGGGGCTTTAGAAAACTTCTCCTGTTCCCATTTTGGTATCTATAGTAACACTCAAAATTTTGTTGCAGGCAAAAGGGAACAAACATATGTAGAGCTAAGGGGTTTTTGTTAGTCTAATTGAAATCTTGACAGCCTAATCAAAAGACAAATATCTATTGTTAGATCAGTTACAATGCTGCTAACAATCACAAAACAAATTAATACACAAAAGCTTCATTAATAACAAGTAAAATTGCTATACAAAAGCTTCCTTCTAGTTGTGCTTTTCCCTGGTATTCCATTCCCTGTACAATATTCCCCTGGTTTGGGAGCTGATGGTGTCTATCTTCCTCAAGCAGAATGGACTATGTTGGTATCCTGGGGCGTAAGCAGGAAAAGTCCAGTGTTTGGAGGCAGGTGGATATTGTCTCCTTGGGTTTATTCTTACACACATTTTAACACAGTTGGCTCACATGCCCTTTCTTTTCTTTGGTTCCCAATTGGCCAGTTTTCTGTTAGGTCCACAGGTGATGCCCCAAGCATGTAGCGACCACTGATTGTGTGATTGTGATTTGCCTTTTTATTGACAGCAGTTTGTGTTTCATCTGATATTATCCTGTGTCTGCACACTCCCACGTTGCCTTTTATTCTGCAGTCAGAAAGTGCAATTCACACAGTTGTTTTTGCTGTAAACTAAAGCTAAATTAAAGCAAAACACTCATGTCACAACTGAAAGAAATCAGTACTCAAGAGACAAGTCCCGAGTTCCCACGTGGTCAGGGCAGCACAAACCTTTTGGCTTTGACTAGCAATGACATATTTACTGAAAAATATCATCACCACGTAAGACTATGCCATCCAAACTTCAGCCTAACACACTGCAGCCAGGCTTGCCAGGCAGATATTGCTTGTTTGCTCTGTCTGACAAACTAAAATGACAGGATTTCCTGGAGAGCTTTCTTAGCTTTGCATAAGATGTAATAACTGATGTTGTACTGTCACTAAGTTCCATGAATATATCTGCCTTATAAAAACAGAAGTGCTTTATAAAACTGTTTTATAAACTCCATGTCATAAACTACACAAAACTGCCGCTTTATTAATGGGAAAAAAACCCCACTAAAGACAAAAGAAAAGTTGAAACTTCAGTGGACTGTGAGTGTAGAGAAGTTTCTATCCATCTTACTCAGCCGGGTCTAATGCTAGTATCTAAAAGGAAAATAATTTTCATGAACTCTGAAGACAACCATGTTTTCTCATCTGACACTCCTAAGTATCATTTATGATCTGATACTTTATAAGACCTGACTCTTCACCTCTTTATTTCAGCCATATACTATCTAGTGAATTCTTAAAATGCAAATTTTGAGTTTCAAATATGACCATATATACCCTCTCATTCTTGTCCATCGTAGATCTGTAAAATTTTATTAGTTGTAATTTAATTGCCCACTCTTCCATTGTCAAAAGGATTAGCATGTTTATTTATGTGGGTTTGTTTTTAACACTATAGTTTATATTAATCTTCCTTGTTAATCTTGAAATTATTGAAGTGCAGTTGCAAGTGACAACAGCTAGGAACTATTTAATGCATGAGCGCAAGTGATGATTGTCTTCTTTTCACCAGACAATGGGCTTTGTGTTATAGAGAGATACGACTCCATGTAAATTCTGAACAGACAAAAATATTCTGCTTTCAATTTTATGTTTAAAAATAATAAACCAATTTTTTCAGAGGTAAACATTTTCCTTGACTGTCCATTGATGGAAATTATTAAAGTGGACAGATTGCAATAAAAAATACAAAAAAAGTATACCAAAAAATCCCAAACACAACAAACTAAAAAAATATATTGTTGTAAGGAAGCAGCCCTAGGAAACTTTATTTCTTCCTAATATGTGCTAATATTTTACCTCCAAGCCAATCATGCTGTCTCTACCAGCCCTTTTTCTGGGTATAAGTAGTGTTACATGGGAAGCCAAAACCACTGCAGCTCAGTTAGGTCTTTATCTTGTGGGACTTAGTAAAAATTCAATGGAACTGAATCAGTCTTTTGATTAATAGACTCACCATAAATGCAAAGCCCATATTATCCCTTTCACTTCCTTAGAACACTCGTGGCAGTGTTCTTCTAGGAGGATGTTGTAAAATGTTGGAAAATTACTTTTCTTTCTTGTTCTACATGCTTAATGCTTCCAGCTATCAGATACCAGAGTGTAATAATGAAGCATCCAACAGAGCACTGGACTTTTTGAGCACCTCAATATGACTGAAAGAAGCAGAGTTATTGATCTTAAAAAAAGTAAAATCTTATACACAAAGAGGAAAAAAAAGGCAGTTTATTTTTAATCCATATCAGTAAGGGAAAACCACAGAATCATTTGTCTATCCATTTCAAGAGAGAATCTTCCAAAACTGTTAAAACCACTGAGGAAACATAAAAAAAAAAAAAAAAAAGTTATTTTCTTCTTTTTCATAAACCAATTTAAGTGCTGTTGGAGAGAAGAAATTGTACTTCTGCTTCTGGACTGTTGTTTTGGAAACACTTCGAAGAAAATTGAAAAGACAACCACCTTCAGAATGAATTTCGTTATTTTCTTCTTTTTCATAAACCAATTTAAGTGCTGTTGGAGAGAAGAAATTGTACTTCTGCTTCTGGACTGTTGTTTTGGAAACACTTCGAAGAAAATTGAAAAGACAACCACCTTCAGAATGAATTTCTTGCTTTCAGTGATGAGAAGAGTGGAATATTACTTGTAACATGTTTTAGATAAATAACAATTGATATGACACACACACAGTTTAGGATAGACTGTATGGTTTGAAATCCAAGTGAAAGATTTCTTAAAGAAAAATTCTTCTACATATTTTCTCTTCCCATGCTCTTGAATTAAAAATAATTAATTTGGCATCTACCCTTCCTGACTGTTCTAGTCTTTATTTGAGGGCCAACACCATCATTACTCTTACCCTTGCATGATCATCAGATAAACCATGATATCAAAGTAGCATTTTACAATTTTCTTTTAGGGCGTGCGTCTGAGTTCAAAATACCAGCTCACAGCGAATCAAGCCTGAGGTCACAACAATGCAATGGATTCCACTTTTGTACAAAAATATGCTTTCAAACGATAATATATTTTTGTGTGTATGTGCTGGTGTAGTTATGCATATTTCTAAATAAGGTGAACAAATATTTTAGTACTTGTGACAGGCAATTCAGTCCTCAAAGACAGGGAGCAAAAAAAGTCAGAGAAGTAGTTAAGCACACCTTTGAGGAACATCAGTGAACAGGCTGTATTCTGATATAGCAGTCTAAAGGTTATTTAGGAAGAAGAAAATCCTGCAGCGTGTGGAGTTAAAGTTAATATGGACCCATAGAAGGGCTGCCATGGAGGAGCCTCAGACTATGGAAGACCTGTCTATTCTTGCACTCTCCGAAGTGATTAGAGGAGGTAGGCTGTAAAATTAGGTTATCATATTATCTATATCAGTGACATAGACAGTTGCTTAGAGTTTTCCATGAGGACTGTGTGACTGAATACTTAAATAAATGAAAAAGTGCTGGAGCATCCAAAGCATTTAGATACCAACTTCAGAAGGAACTAATCACTGTAGTGAGCATAATGTGTGTGAACATTAACAAAAAATTGCAAAAGACAAGACCCAAACATAAAATATTAACCAAATGTAGGCTGAAGATAAGAATTTCCTTTGTAACAAGGTTAGAAATATTCTTAGTTTCTTCACATGATGTGGGAACCATATCATGTGAAGGAAATCATCCACATTTGCTGTAGGAGGATTTAGGAACACTTAGTGAATCCATACAAATATGTGGACTTCATCTAAATCATAATAGATTAGGCAAGATATGCTTCAAATTCAAACATTATAGGAAAGTTTACAATGTGGGGGAAACTGTCAGATATAGAACAGCATGTATTTAATAGTGACACATACTTGAAAAGTCAAATTAAAGCTTTTATCCTAGAAAAAAGAATAGCAGTGAAGATCTACTCAAACAAATGTAATCCCAATGAAGAAGATGAAATTAAATAGATAGTAAAACAACACCAAACGTATCAATTATTGTACATATATATATTGTAAATCTAAAAAGTAAGATGCAAGAATTGAATTGCAAGTTTCTGTATAATATTTATGTGAAAAATGTGATGAGTGAAAGATAACTAATGATGTAATGTAATAACGGGGTTCACTGTAGCTTAAAATATAGCACAGGGTAAGTTAAGTTTGCTGTATCAAAATGTAGCATAGATTCTCTATGAAATGGGCCTTCATGCCTCAATAGAAAGAATGCAATATTAAGGTCATGTTGTCAGTTAACTAAATGAGATGGTGGCAGTAGCTCTGGAGCACTGTGAATAACTAGAAATACTGCAAAGGCAGAAAACAAAAATAATTGAAGATGAGGAGGCACTTAACGATATTATCAGGTAAGAGGTTTAAAAAAGCACTTTTTCACTTAGTATGTAATTAAATTTTGGAGCTGAATGTGGTGGATGCTCTGCAAGCCAAAAATCGAAATTAATTCCAAAACCTCTTAGGCATGTTCACTGATGACAGGTCTATAAATGCTGTAAGTACAGTGGTCCAAATGCAACCTCCAGGTCAGGAAGTCCCTGAGTCTGTGACACTTCAAAGAATATCCAGAGATAAATCACTGTAGGCTTGCCTTGTTCCTGTGCTCTTTTGGACATCAGAGACAATGTTGAGCTAAATCAGACTTTTTTTTTCTGCTCCACTGTGGTAGTGTTATGTTCTTACAAATGCTGTATACAATTTCTTCCAGGGTGATTCCTGTCTGCAGTATTTTATCTTTCTTCTTTCAAAATTGCTATGTCTTAATAACAAACAAACAAACAGACCCTAGTGGGAGGTTTCCAACTATGGTAATAGTCACAGAGAATTTGCTCTTACTTTATCCTAATTACATTATGCTATTGGTTAAAAAAATAAAGTGATACTTTGATCATTTAGGTATTGAGGGAAGTGGTAGTTTTGGAGGGAGAGAAGCTGGTCTGTATGGTTTTAAGTGTTTTACTATGTGGACAGCCAGTATTGTAAATTTCTGTACATTAACATTGACAGCCAATGAGAGAGAGAAGTGGTGTAACTTTTTCCAGATTTGAAAAATAAGGTGACTGGTCTGCTCTACTATTGTGCATCCTGCCAGCAAGGGGAGAACTATCAAGTAGAAAAGGTACTTCTTAACTCAGATGAAATATATATCCTGGTTGTAGCTTCAGAGCTCAATTCACTCATACACTCTGGCTGTGTTGCATTATCTCAGCAATGGAGAAGATCTGTAAGCCCAGCTGCATTATACAGTCATATCTGTGCAAAGCAGGTGGAGTGAATCTCATCTGGTTTACCTTAAGTAGAGAAAATTTGCATTTGTGAACTGCTCAAGAGAAACTTCAGCTCTGTGAATGAAGATACTGCATTTGACTCCAGACCACTGCAGTACAACATTACACTTGTTTCCATGTGTCGGATTCAGAGAAAGTTGTTGGCTTTATGCTCAGGGCTGCATGGAAACTTCTCTGTTCTCTAAAGGTACCAAATGACCTCAAGAAGAGATCACTCCGAATTTTATCTCCTCAAAGCTTGTATTAGTGACTGCATTCCT
>NW_009952052.1:1191865-1198685 GCF_000747805.2 Chaetura pelagica
TTCCTGCTATCCAATCCAATGCATTCAGTGCTTTTCGGGACATATTTTGGAGTTGCCTCCATGATGGAGATCATGATATGAAGTAGCCTAAGAAATGTTGAACTAGCTCATCTGTTTGCATGTGTCATTATTACATGGGGAAAGGAGCTCTCATTCACAATTATTTGGGCAAGAAGGAGACTGCATTCCACTCTGTTAAATTTGTCAGCACAGTTATACTAGATATGCACATCACTGGAGTTGCTTCAGCTGTAAATGTTTTTATAACAGAAGAATATGATCAACTCCCTTGAAATCAGATTAGAGTGCTCTGACACTGTTATATTTTTTTGAAATTATTGAAGGTTAATATAAATTGAAGATAACTCATGCTGAATTCTGTCAATCTTAAAAATACACCTCCTACTAAGAGAATATCAGCTGAGGAACCAATATGATATTTATTTAAAGCCTTTTTGATAACTAGATGAATGCAAAAAATGAAGCAATAACAAATATAGGCACTTGTCATTGTTTACAGTATATTTCAGTGAAACTATTTTGTTGGTGTCCCAAGAAGAGGGGAGTAGGCAAAATGCCTCTCGTAACAGTATTTTATTGCTGTGGTGTCCCCCAAACCTTTTCATGCACATATCTAACTAAATGTTAGAATAGGGGCCTAATCTGTAGCTCATGTTGAAGGAGATGACAAAGATCTCCATTTTGCATAGGAGTAGGAAAATTGTTTCAGACCCATGACTTCTGTTAACTGGTTCTTCTGTAGCCCTGAATAGGAACAACAGCAAGATCAAATGTATAGTTTCATTTCCATCCATTATCTAGCTATTTTGTTTAGGTCACAGGTGCTTATGGCTAGTAAATTAAGTCTCAAATGTAAGAGAGCTAAAAAAATCTGTTCTGAGCACAGAACAGAAACCAGTCTGAATGCAAGAAAATGTGGATAAAGTGCAGGGGCATTATCTACAGCTAAGCACAGATTATGTTCATATTTTTGCAGTCAGGCTAGCTTTCTGTTACAAAACACCAGAACATAGAAGGACAGAATACAGATTGTCTGAATTTTTCATTACAAGTTTGTATCTTTAGATATGGGTATCTTTAGACAAAGTCATTTCCCCATGGACTTCAAGTGAAATATCTTGATCTTTTTGCCTTTGTATGAAGGAAACCTTTGCTTCCTTCTGTGGAGTGTACATTGATATCAGAAACTTGGATTTTGCTGCACTGAGTCAATGAACTAAATTGCAGTCAATCACAGTGGAATGATGTCCAATTACAGCTTTCTCATAAATGCATCATAATGTTACAGAGACATATCGCAAAACTACTGTGTATCACTACTAGTTTCACTCTGAAGTGTTGAACTGCAATGTCAAGATATCAGTCCATTATTATGTTGTTGGATTGTTTCACTCAGTTTCACACAATCTTTCTCATGGAGGGAAAAGGTTCACAAATCACTCCACAGTTAAAAACAAAATAAACAAACAAAGCAACACCCAAAACCCCTCAAAAAACTGCAAAGCCTGCAAAACCATGGTGTGAGATGAAGGAATGCATGCTGCTGAGAACTGACAAGCGCCTTTGTATTTAAAATAACCACTTTGTGGCTGATGTCATGAAAGCCAGCAATCTCCCTCCCAGAACAGTCTCCATTACACAGTGGTGAATCAAATTAGGACCATGAATACATTTTGAGGTTGGAGAAGAGAGGAGAGCTAGTTATTTAAATGGAAAAGGCAAGAAGATGTTTGAAAATATAAACAGCACTTACTGAACTGAATTAATGCAATGGAAGTGGGAAGATGAGCTCAGTGTCAGTTTTGGTACAGCTCCATTTCATACCTATGATTAATGTTTCACCTGAGAACAGACTACATGACTCCATCTTTAATATGGGAAATTACCTACCTCCTGACTTTTAGGTAAAAGTGCCTCTGAAACATTCTTCTCTGTCTCACTGACTGCTGATTTATTTTACTTCAGCCTGAGGGGCTAAGAGGTTTTGCTCCATAATTCCCTTTCAGAAAAATAAGGTAATCTATTGGGAAGTAGAGCATACAAATTCGTATTATTCTGGAAACAGAGAAATGAGACCCAAGGCCCTCAGTATCCTATGGGAGTGCTTTGACCCAGGAGACAGGAAAAGAAAATAACTGCATCTCTTTGACTAACATTTTTTGTGGATTTTCCTCCAACTACTTTTTCCAGATAGATCTACTCAGTAAATTCAACCTGCTTTTGCAAATAGTTTCAGGATACTTTCACTTTCTTTTCAGCATAAAAAGAAAGAAAAAAAAAGCAGTCATACTAATCTAAATGCATCAATAAACTCAACCTACCTCTCTGCTTGTTTGACAAAACTGTGCAAATAGTGCAGTAATGGCCACATGAGAAACGTCTACTTGAAGTTAATTGAGTGTTTGTATAGCATTTGGTGGTTTTAGACTTTTGCTTTATTAAGTGTAATTTTGGACAGCTCATTAATGGGAAAATATACTCAAGCTGGAGATGATCCAAAAAACTTCAATATAATTAACACAAAGACAAAGGGAGTAATATGAAAAAGGTGAAGAACTTCTTGTGAACATTTTAATGTTTTCCAAACACTCTAAGTTCACTGTGTTTTCATTTTGGTCAGCTATTTCTGTACCTCAGTCACAACCCTGTTCATATAAATCACTGTGCTTCTTAAAAGGAACTTACTATGCATTGGAGACAGACTGTACGTAGTAATTCCACAGACTCTATCCTTAGAGACATTCTGACTTTTATTATATTTCTGAAAAATCCACGTAGATTTCCCCATAATCTTTCCCTTTCCTCTGATAATTTCTTTTCTGCTGCTAGCACTGAGCTAGTCCAATGACTCCATCACCTCTAAGCTATTGATCTGTCTGACATCTGATTCAACCTGTTCAGAGTTATCTGGAGTGCTCCAAAGATAGATCAGGAAGATTCATTATCTACTTCTCTGACAAAAAAATGTCTAGAAGAATAACTCTTTTCCCCAGTCAAAAGACAAATTAATTTTTTGAGATTTGGGGATTTTGATTTTTATTATGAAAAAAGTATTTGCTTGAAAAGCAAAATGGCAGCAAAATTCTTACAAAAATGAAAGATGTAAACAGAACTCTCTACAATAAGACCATGACTAAATAGGGTCTCTTGTGTATTTCTTTTCTAGCTAAGTTAGATGCTTAAAATGAATTTGATTCAACTTTGAAGAAAAGCTAACTAGAACCTTGAATTATACACAACAAAATAACTTTAGAAAAAAAAAAGTTATCATTTTTATGAATTTGGAATTGTTTGTGCATATTTCAGCACAGGAATTCATTACACAAATGTGTGTAAATGGGTATCTACAGACACAAATGGAAAGGTTCCTACTGACTACTGTGGAACTACTGTATGACAACTGCACAGATCTTCAGTGGCCTTGTGTTATAATACATTTGTAAGCTCGATTTACAACAACTTCAAGATAGCCAGAATTTGTACTTGCACTTCAGAAGTTTGTTAGAAGAATTCTTGAAAATCCAGATGGGATATCTGCATTGAAACTGAGGAAAATGAAATTAGTCTCAGCCTCTTCCTTCAGAATCATGTGTAAGTCACCTGGAAATTCTAGTCTAGTTCCAAACGGGCAGGAGCACAAAGTAAGTTGTAACTAATATCTGTAAAACTCCAGGTGAATTAAGACAAGTGAAATACAAGTTTCAAGTAACTTGAAAGCCAACAGAACCGTAATTTGTGAAGTTCTAAGTACCTAATTCCTTGTAGGAATTATTTGGTGGACAAAAATTTGATTCTCATATACAAATGTGTTTATCACTGACTTCAGAGGAGTTAGGACTACACTTTGTCTTCATAGTCAAAGTCTCCACGTACTTCTAAAAGTAACTACAATTATACTTTGACAAAACCGTACTTTTTTTAAACTTTTTTTTTTTTTACTTTTACTTTTTTAAAAATATTTCCATTGTATTAGGACAAGATGTGTAATATATGTGTTACTCTGCTTAAAAAGAAGACCATTTTAACCAACCATAAATTACATGCATTATCAAGAAAATAAGAATGTTCTTATGTGAGAGTCAAGGAGAAACTACTAAGGGAGAAAAGGTCAGTCGCCAATATCTAGGTCAGTAGAAATAAAAAACACAACTCATGATGGCAGAGAGACAGGAGGAAAGAAACTGAGCGGGTGAGTGAGGCTGAAGGCAGAGCAAGGCAGTAGGCTGGACTGATTCCAGAAACAGCATGGAAATCACCAAGCATAACACTGACAAGATGCATCGTTATGTGTGCTGATGTGCTAGAGGCAAGACTGAGAGCTTGTCTCTGTGGGAAAAGAGTCCTACACTGTAATTAAGAAGGAAGTAGTCTAAAAAAAAAAAAAAAAAGAATATTCAAAGATGGGTGGAACTGTGGAAAAGCAAACTCCACTAGCTAGACATCTAAATTAACATGTTGTAAGCAGATTTGAAACTGTATCAACTGTATTACTTTAAGATGTTGAAGTAGAGAGGTAATATTTTGTCTCTCTTATACTGTAAGATTTTGGAAACAGGACTAGTTTTCTTTCTCAAGCCAAGTGTTTCTTTGGTTTCTTTGGTAAAATATTCAAGAGGTGCTCAAACCATATGACAGACACTTTCCCTAAGTTTAAAAGAAATATAGATGTAGTGCTTAACAACATGATTTAAGCACTGAATGGGTAGTTTATGTTATGGGAGGGGAATTTAGGTTATCATTGGACTTGATAATCTTCAAGGTCTCTTCCAACCAGAATGAATCTATAATTCTGTGATTCCTTCTTAGGTTATAAATGAGGGACACAAAACTTTGAAATGAAAGAGACTCAAAGTAAATGAAAAGACATTTCAAGATTAGTGAGTTAGAAGTGAAAGCTACATCCCCTGCTCAGAAATGAGATATGCCAAAGGGAGACACCTGGAAAAGAAATGTTAATCAAATGAATGAGAGAGAGAAAAAAACAAGTTCACAGTTAGCTGTTATAGTTAGAAACTGGAGTTAGGAAAATTCAGTTAGAAACTGGAACTAGGAAAGGAAAGTAAAACATAATATGGTTATGAATTTTGGTCTGATCTTAAAGCCTTTGCCATTTGGAAAATGTATTATGATGTGCATAATAAGGGAAATGTAATGTGTGTTTTTTTTAAAAGAATGTGACTTTGTTAGTGAACTGTATAGTTTCTCACAGCTGCAAAACCAGTAGTTTATTGTGCCTTTCAAGTCCTTCATTGATATACTCCTGTCATTTTCTGAATGTTTCCCCAAAACCATGAATATGAGGTCAGCGTTACCTTCCATTCTTGTTTTGGTCTTTCCCTAGAGCCTTCTTGAGAATCTCAGGAATTCACTATTGAATGGAGGGAATAATTGTTTACTGCATGTTATTCCTGTTTCTGCTTCCGGTGATTTCTGTGCTTTTACAGGTGATACTGATATAGTGCAATGAGACAAGGGGAAACTGGAAAGAGTTGCCAAGCAAAGAGGTCAGTTGTCTGGGAACACACTTCATATTCTCAGCAATACTGACTCTGGGAAAATCACTTCTCTTTTCTGTACAAAAGCTTTCCCACCTCTGACATAAGAATAATGTTGACCTGACTTGCAAAATTCTTTTCAGATAGCTGCTGTGCAGCTGGGTGTTCTTTTCCCTCATTCTTTCAGTGACATGTTGATAACCAGTTTGGCTTAAGCATTTGATTAATTTCAATAGCAACTTATTTAATTAGCTACAAGCTAACTCCACTCAGTAATCAGTTTCTCCAGGTTGATTTTGTCTGTGGCCCACTTTGCCTGCTTTATCTCTGGTACTTTCTGCATTTTTTTCTCTTACCATCTGTGAGAGAAATTACATTTATTTGAAAGAGGAGCAAAGTCAGTGTGACCTGAATGAATGGGGTATTCAGAACTATGCATGCAGGTACAACAAAAAAGAGGAGAGTAATCAAAATTTTCACTCTCGATGAGGCAAAGAAAACAGGAACTCTAAAGAAACTCCTGAAAGAACAGTTAGATAGGGCTCAAAGGAGATGAAAAAGCTGTAGATATTGACCTTCTTCTCAAGGTACTCAAGGGGGATCAATAATATTGAGAGCTACACAGAGATCACACACTGTGGAGGGAAAAAAACCCAGAAAACTAATCCAAGTCACATGGTACATCATGAAGAACCTGTAAAACAAATGTTCAGAGCAATGTGAAGATTGAAACTGAGGCTTAAAAATCAAGTAATGTGGGTTGCAAAAGCTCGACTGAGAATAGGGAGAATAAGATTACTGGTTTTGCATAAAAAGAGGTTAGTGACTATGAGGTCAAATATGTATGGTTTCCTAAACCAGGGAAATAGTGGTGGTCTGTAGTCTATGTAGAAGGAAGAAGGTCAAGTGGAGGTTAAATTATCGATAATAAATTATATAGTTCTATATAGCAAGATAATAACATACAAAATAGAAAACCATGCTGTTTGATAAAAGGTGTTTTCCAAACAAAGCTAACCCACAACTAATTCCAGCAGACCCAAGGCAGGATCAGAGAGAGAACAGAGTTGTTACTTTGCTACTGAAGCTAAATCAGATCTTATACTATAGTATTGGGACTATTGTATCTTTCTGTTTTTACTACCAGCTGTCTTTGTCCATGATCACTTCACTGACTTAGTGTCTTTCAAACATTCATAGGCTTGTTTCTCATGCCTTGTATAATCAGTGAGGACCAGGACCACTATACTTTGTTTCTTTACTAACAGAGAATGAAAAAATGGTTTTGTTTATGCTTATGTGTG
>NW_009952052.1:1198735-1229092 GCF_000747805.2 Chaetura pelagica
TATCACCAAATAGGCTGACCTACTGAATTGATTTTATATATATAATACAAATATTGATGAATGAGCAAACCTATAGTTAAGGAAAAACAAAGCTATCAGCTGTATTCACAGATACACAGAAGGTTTTGCTGTAGTTGCATCAGAAATGCTTATGCACTACTATGTAATACGTGTGCATATGTGTAATATGTGTATCAGATCAGTTCAGTGTACAGAGAGTAAATTGACTTGCTTATATTTATGAGTTAAGGTCTTCCATAAAAGAAAGTGTAGCACTTCAGTGCCTTAGGATCACTCTAAACCATACTCAATGATTTTAAATTACTGCAACTTTACTTTTTTGTTAGAAATGTTTCTTAGTAAATGGTAGGAGTTCTGAGCTTGCAAACTAAAAAATAATTTAAAATTATTGGTGTGCTTCACATTATTAGGAGAGCTTAATTCTTCCAAATTAGGATTCCAATTTGTGAAGTGCTCCAATAACTTTAAATTGCTGTGTAGTCTAGATCCAAACTCTAACCTTTTCAAAGTGAAGCGCTTATAAAACTATTGAAGCCCTTTAATAATTCTGAATTAGATTACAGATGTATGCCTAGAATTTCAATTTAGTTTTATTTTAAATAATTAATTAAAAAAAAACTAACCTGAATGAACTGCATAAATACAAACCCATAACATGTCTTCAGTTTTCTATGTTGCCCTCTGAACTTTCAGCAACATCATGATAAAGCCTTCTGTTTAATTATTGTGAATTACAAAGTATTGGTGTGAAAAGCTGGGCTTTGGTCTGAAGTATTTAGTATCTCTTTGAAAGGGACACCGTCTTCATTTTGTATCACATACCAGATATGTATAGACCTTGGACTACTTGCAGGCTATTCATCTTTTCTGGTATGATCCGCTAAAAAAACAGCTGTAGTTATCATTGATAGAATAGCTGATGATCTGCTCTCCTAGGCTGGGAAAGCCAGAGGTAGCAGCTGATCAACATTTGGAGACCCAGCTGTTTCCCCAGTCCTTCCTTTGATCTTGTACATCAGCAAGAATGTATTTTGCAGGTTTGGTTTTAAGGCTTTACAGTACAAGACTTGGTAGTTAATGTGCATGATTTCTTCTGTTCATCAGTAACTTACCCGAGATGTGAAGGCCTAATGTGTGTTATACGTCAAACAAATGGTCAGAGAATACAGTTTGTATACTATTCAGATACAATCTACTGGGGATGCTCAGCTTAATCGTGCATATCTTTTGTGTAAAACCATCAGCCCAAAATTTTCTCTACGTTCTTAAACTGGACACTAGAACAGCATCCCAACCAAAGTCAAAATTTTATGCATAGCACCTCTAATTCCATACTGAACCATCTGAATACATGAACGCATTTCACTCCACACATGAGTAAAATCTGTATGTATACTTTTTTGAACTGATGTATTGGCATATGAATTTGATAAATACACAGAAAAAAAAAAAAAAAGTAAAAAATATGTCCAGTTGATAAAAAATTAATTCAAATGCAAACATACTTCCACATCACAAGCACATCTGTGAGTTTCTTTATATTTAAAATTAAGGACAGCATATTTTTCCTTACCCTGCTGAAGAGGAGAGCTCAACCCTTGACTTTAATTCTTTAAACAAGGGCTACATGTACTGGTACATTCTGTCTCACAATGCTCCATTGGTGCCAATCACCTTAATACACTGGCTAAACTTAGTTCTTGCCTACTGTGCATAACTGAAGAGGTACAAACAAGCAAAACAAAGCATGCCAGTGGCTCAATATGTTATGAATAAAATTAACAAGCATTAGGGTTAACAGCAAAGCAAATAGAATCAACAGTGAAAAGATATTCTGGTATCCTGGTATTTTGTTTAACCCTGCCTGAAAATGGATTTCTCTGTCTTCTTTTGACAAAAAGTACTTGGAACTAAGAGATCGTTCATGTTAAAGCTTCTTTTACATGAATATGTATTATTCAGTGTTGTAGATGAGAGTGGAAGGTCTTAAGGTTGCTTGAAGAATCACTGGCAAAGCTATCAGGAAAAGGTGATTTTAATATCAACTTATGAAAGCGAAACCTAACAGAATCCTCTGGCAAGCTTCACTCTATTATTTACTATTGTGGAAGTGGTATGTAGGGGTTGGAATTGGATTGAAGTGACTTACACGGGGAACAGGGGAAAGCATTTTATAGGGATAAGAGAGACTGAGTCAGGATTGGGTTGGAGTGATTTCCACAGGAATCAGGGAAAAGAATGAGGAAGGCCTGCCTGTTGAGTTACAAGGCTCAGAATGGACCCCTTCGCTTTCTAAACTCCTTCACTAAGAAGAGTCTAGGTGTGGCTGGATCTGCTCCTAGTCCCAGGCTTGATCAAAGGTTGACAACTAAGGGGCTTAAGTGTGGGGATTTCAATGTAGTGCTTCAACACATAATTATGGGTCTGGCATGATTTGAAATAGCAGTAAATTAATGCTGATCGACACTATTTTAATGGACTACAAATTTTATTATATTACATTTTTTATTGTATCATATCATGTTATATAATATAATATTATAATATTATGTTATATTAATTATATAACTTCCAAGCATCTTTATCAATAATCAACAATATATTATAATTGATACAGAGGTTAAATGAAAGATCTAACAAAGTTTCTAAACTAAATTGCACATACTCACACAGATAGAGGTTAACCTATGTTAAGATATTACATTTTTTTACCTAAAGATCTTTAAACTGCACAAAAGAAGTTGCAGTATACTGCCAATTAACCCCAGGGAATCAAATTATAACAACCTAGTATAATTTGACCTTTTATCCATATGTATAAGAAGTAGCCAGCTACTTAATCTTTCCAATCAAATAGACCAACTTCCTTCATGAGTCGTGGGTAGCAGCTTGGTTCAGTATGAGGGAGCTCCAAAAGGCCTCTCTCTTCAGACCAATATTTATAGGGTCACAAAATTATTGACTTTGGTGAGTATTTTTCCATGATGATCACGATTCAGACTAGATAATCTTTGGCAACTTTCAGAGTGGGCCTGTGATCTGAGCAGGAGAGGTCTCAGGTAGGTTTTGTGAACAACAGAGTTCCAGGTGTGGTTAGGCAGTGCCTGATTCTCCCAAATCACTCTACTGCACTAGGACTAGAATGTACCCAATTTTTTAAACTCATTACTTTAGCTGGCAAGGTCAGAAAATGCCTGACCATCTCAGCCCACTGCACTTGCTATTGAAACAAGAGCAATGTTGGGGGCCCTGCCCATGTAACTATGGCACAAAAAATGTTAGGAGGTGTTGATGTTGCAACCTGGCTCAGTGAACAGGAAGTCTGCACCACCCTGTTAGGTTTAACAGCTAAGCAAATAGAATCAAAAGTGAAAACATATGCTAGTATCCTGGTATTGAATTTTATTTAACCCTGCCTAACATTTTATTTCTTTATCTTCTTTTGACAAGCAGTACTTGGAACAAAGAGATTGTTCACATTAAAGCCTCTTTTACATTGATATGTACTTTCTGTTACCTTAGCTCATGCTAACTTAAGGCTGTGGATGACAAAAAGCTAGTGTAAAGATGTTTGTTACAATGCCAAAGATGCTACAAATTCTTACTATGAATAAATTTCAAGCATACCCAAGGTCTGAAAGAAAAAGACTGATTTCCATTGAATACCTGTGATTCAAAGTAAGAAAGGAAAAGAATATCACTGTTGTGACAACAACAAAGAAGAAATCACCTAATATACCTAAAAAAGTCTTGTTCAGAAATCTGTAAGGGGAGTCTTACGTTTTACGTAAATCTTATGTGAGTATGCTAGAAACCTGTTACATGAAAAATACGTTGTGTTTATTCATAGCACACCATCTGAACATGCTATTCTTGTCCTGGCACGTGAAATAAGAGCCTATAATCAGCTGCCCTCCTTTCATCTAGAGCTAAGAGACTACATTTGCAAATTTTCATATATTGCTTTTAGATGATATTTCATGTTAAGAAAAAGAAGGCTGGAATTCAAGGCTGTGCAGATTTTCTGCAAGCTTTCAGTCTGCATTGAATTCCAGACCCTATTGACAGAGACATGGATTTTCAAATTGAAGTTAGACTGAAATTTCTGAGGTTTTGGCTGGTTTAATATTTTTAAATGTTTATTTAGTTTCACCTTACTTTGAAAAAGTAGGCCTCCCTTTTTGCCAAAATTAAGTGACAGTTCATTCAAAAAAACAATCTCCACAGACAAAAGTGCTTTTCTTGTGTTTAAGATTCAGATAAAAGAGCAAACCCAAAAAGATTAACTTGGCATCAGATTTCACCACAGACTTTTCAAAGAGCTCTACCAGAAGACTGTCTTGAGACAGTCTTCATTGTGTGTTCACTGAGATTGCATCTGAATTTGGCCCTGATACCACCAGCAGCTGTTAGTGTGATTTTTGGGAAAAGACCATCCTAACAACACTGAAAGTCTCCAAATATATATTTTTTTTAATGCATGCTTAAAAAATTGTTCATCTATAATTACATAAAAATGAAAACTACTCTGAGAAGTGTGTCAAAGTAGTTGTTGAATTTAGATTCAATTTATCTAGTTTCAAACTGCCAGTGGCTATGCTGATCATTGTTACTGGGTGTGTATCATATTGGTTTGGTATTCTGGTGCCTTGTGCTTGCCACCAGTTTTTCATGTATAAAAATGCACACAAGGACTTTAGGATTAGAAGATCTGAAGTTTCAGTTCTTCTTATTGCAGAATTCTTTATAGTGATCCCACAATAACAGATTTTACAAAAGAATGGTAATTTAAAATGGTGTCTATTCCCCTGAAGGAATGTGTATTTTGGAAGCATTAAATTGTATGAAATTTCTAAACATCCAAAACTTGTCATCAGCTTGGTAAGCAACTATCACAGATATGGCAGAAGTAATTTTGTGACATCAGTATGTTTGTCATCGCATATAAATCAAATTTAGGCCCACATTGACAGATCAGATTATTGGAAAGAGGCAGGCACAGCTTAAATATCAGGGCCTTGAGAAGAGAAACCTGTGTGACACCTGCAGAAATTTTGTAGAGCTGATCCAGCCACAGGAGTTAGGCCAATCTCTTTTGGACAGAATGAAAAAGAGACAAGAAAAAACACAACACTTTAAAACAAATCTTATAAAGCATTTGAGGAGAATTGAGTCTCTACTTATGTCAAAGACAGCTAGTATAGCTAGGAGGCTAACTAGATAGTATTCTGCTTGGGTTCACAAAGAGTTGCTGAGGAATGTAGTGATGAAAGTTTAGCACTGTGTTGTGGTCTTAAAAATGGGCAGACAGAAAAACTATCAGTTCAACAGCAAAAAAACCCCAAACAATCAAATAAATAGAACAATCTAATTATAAGAGAAAAGAAAGTTAAAGTTGATTTCAGGGCCTTTTATCAAATTTACAGGAACCAGCATGAGAAAGAATCAGTTTTGTTGAGGCAAAGTTGGGATATTAGTAGAACATATGAAGAATTATTCTAATCATATAAACCAGATATATGTGTGTGAGGAAACCTGACATAGTGAATATTTCTTTGAAGTGCTGTTTAGTTTAAGTATCAGCTTAAATTTGAGTACAAGGAACAGGAAAACCAGAAACATTTGAAAAGCAATGAGGACATGGTCACCAGCTATTTTGAACAGCAAAAGGACCAAACACTATCCAGAAAAACAGCAATATCAGTGAACACGTTTCTCCATTACTAAAAGAATCCAAGAGATTTGTCACAGATGCAAGAGAGCACTCCCAGGTTACCTTAAAGTTTTTACAACAGTAGCAGAGGAATCAATCAGCTCATGAAAGTGTTTGCCCAAAAGTGAAAGCATTTTGCCATGCCTGACTTAGTGTAATGACTGATATATATGAAGTAGTAACACACTGATCATAGATAATAAAGGGCTGATAACTGAGCCCTGGGTATGTCTCAAGTCTGACTCCACATGGCTTATTAAAAGTTGTCCACAGGATGTTAAATCTATTAGAAGCATTCAAGTGGAGTACGAGTTATTCTCAGACATGTTTCAGGAGTAGAAAGCAAAATGTTGTGGTTTGTAATATCAAATGTTGCGGTAAACTCAGAGAAAGGAAAGGAAAATCCCTGTTACAGTTTGCCAGCAGACCAGTTTTCATTCTCTGTCTTCTAGGAGGAACTTGAAAGTAAGCTTGAAATATTCTTCACCAGCTTTGTTCTAGTTGAGTAAAATCCAACCAGCAACCTCATGCATAAGAACTTTAATTAAAATTAGGGAATTTTAAATTAGTTTGTGTTACACAAAAAGCCCTTTTTCCTAGGTCTATGGATTAAAGAAAAGGGTGGTTGGTGTTTGGGGGAGGGGGAGATTTTATTCTTTTTTCTTTTCAAAACACAGCCAATTGCTGCAATCTTAAAGTATAATTTCAAATGCAACATCTCTAATAGTGAGAAAAAGGAAAATACATGTGGGTCATTTAATGCATATTGCATCAAAAAATAATAATAACAAAAAATAAATAAACCCCAAACAACAAAAAAAGCCCAACAAAACAAACAAACAGTTGTAGACACTTTTTTTTTTTTTTTAAGTGGTTAGTCTTATTAAGTACCTTGCTTTTTTTTGCTCTTGGGAGAATGTCTTTAAAGGCATATTTTTCATTTGCTTTGCTTGTTTTCTATTTTTAAAAAAGATACATTGAAAACTAACTGGATCTAGGACTCTTGCATCACAGAAGCTTTACTCTGTGCTCATAGTGAATTTTGATAGCAGAGTCAGCACAAGCACATTTGCCCCAGGTGGATAAAGGAAATGGGGTTTGCTCAGTCTCCTTCAGTGTGTCATTATCTACTGAAAAAAGAGGAGAGCTGGTTTCCTTAGAATGTGATTCATAACAAGCAGTGCAGTGGACACAGAGACAACTACATCAGACAATAGGGAATATTAAATAGGAGTACTTGAAGTATTTTCCTTCTTCAGTGTCGGGTACTTACTTAGAAATAGACATGGAGAATTAGGCATCTCAATGAACGAGCAGTTCAATACTTTCCAGTTGTAGGTGACATCTACATGTTTATGGACAATTGTCTTGTTGCTTTAATTGAAGAGGATCAGTGAGGCACCAGTCTGTTGTAGTGATTTATACGATGGCCTTCCAGAGCATTTGCTTTTTCAGGGCCAATCATTAGACTTGTTCCCTATCTGTATGTACTTGAATTATGGTGCAGCGCCTCGGCATCAGCTCAATGAGGGAAGGTGAGCTGGGAGCTGAGACTGACAGCAAGACCTCAGATGAACGGTACAGTCCTGCAGTAGGTTAACAAAAAGAGCAGCACAGGTCGATGGTCAGCCACAGCCCACTGGTCACCAGACAGCCTGTAGTGATGTGGCAGATCTGAGATCAGACTGGGAAATCAAGTCAGCAAGACAAAGTCAGGACTGGCATGATGCAAGGCCAAGCACAGCATAACTACAACATAGCACAGATATGGGCTGAGGGCAGGGGCCTCCACTTAAATGAAACCCCTGAGCCACTGAGCCAGCGTATTTTTTCTGCAGAATTGTAAAATGTTCAGCATAGGGTAGGACCTTATCTACTTCCTGGGAGGTGATACGGCTTGTCAACTCTAAATAACTTCACAGGGAACACTGTGCCTCACAGGAGCCCATTGTGTAAAAAGCTCAGGGGCTGGATCACTGACCCACTTCATGATTCAGTTTAACAGCATGATTTTAGCTCAAAGAGGTTTTCTAATCTCACTTGAACTGTTTATTAGTTCTTTAAAAAAAATTTCATTGGTTTCCAATAGGATGAATACAGTGTTTAACAGGGGAGCTTTTCCACAGAAAATCAGTTTTCTGCAATATTACTGTGTTCCTGTCAGAACAATAAAACACTGAGAAAACCATCGAAACTATTCCTTATTGTCATTGATTTGACTATGCTATGTTTTATAGCTTGGATTTCTCAGTCTGTCAACTAATTAGCTTCACAAGTTATTAAGAAAATTCCACTGCTTCCAATTGACTGTTATGAACATATAAAATGGTTTCTGCATCATCTAAAAATGAAATATGACCTTTAAAATGTTTTAACTTCACTTCCTTTTTTTTTTTTTTTTTTGTGAGTCATGATACTTTGGTTTATGTTCTGTATTCAGTTCCTGTTGAAGCACTACTCAGGCTCTAAAGATAAGCCAAATGCTTAAAGCCGTGTTCACTTTGATCGTAAAGTATATATTCAGATGATAACTGTTTCATGTAAGCATAGAGATTAAGTTTCTTCACTGGCGTGTGTCTGCCCCAGCGATTAGGCTGTTTCACTTTTTCTGTCTTGAGCCTAAATGCCAGTCACTTCAACTGCTAAATTAGGCAGTTTAAATACACGCCTGAGTCAATTGCATAAAGTGAACATTGCAAAGTCAGGGCAAATGGTTGTACAAATGTCTCCTTCCAGCTTTCCCCAGCACACACACAGAGACACACATGACTTTGGATACACACACACTGCAGACCTCCTTCCAAGTCATCAAAGTCAGCTGAAACTCTTCTGCTTACTTCAGCTAGCTTTGGATCTTACATTTGCATTTACATAACAGTTCTGCTCAGTTCTGAAATCTAATAGGTCACATCTGTATAAATCTTGAAACAAGCATGTTACAATTTAAAAAAAAAAAATCTCTATGTGCCCTGATAAAGTGTCAAGCATTTGTCTTGTCTGGTTCTGAACTTTGTGCTCAAATGTGCAAGATGCAGCACAGTCCTATTACAATAATTGGTAATGGAAGGCACTTCAGCATTTTCAGGAGTGTTTGTCAAACGCAGCTCGCTTCAGAAGAAATCACTGGCTTGTATCATGTAGTGAAGGACATCACTCAAGATCACTTACCCTGGCCTCTTGATCATTCCCAGCAGACTTCTCTATAACATGCTCTTAAAAACTTGAGATGATGGAGAGTCCACAGCTCTCTGAGTCAGAATGATCAAGGCTTTACTGTCCCTACAGCTGGGAAATTTTCCCTATCTCAGCCCTTTCTTTTTCCTGTCTTGGTGGAAAAGGACAGCAGGACAGTACTTTTTCTTCCTGGCAACCTCTTATATATGAGGAAACTGTTATGCTTCCTCTCAGGTGTTGTGGTTTTTTTTTTTCCTCTCTATTAAATATGCCAGTTCTTACAGCTTTTCTGATTGATCGTGTTTTCTGGATCTTTGATCCTCTTTGTTGCTCTCTTCCATACTCTTTCCAATGGCTTTGTGTTTTCATCAAACACTGTCTGGTAAATTAGACATTGCCTTAATACCTAGTTACAGTAGAGCAGGATGATTAGACTATTAAAATGCTCTCTAGACACAGCTAAATTTCTTTTTCCATGTAAGTTGCAAGGAAAGGGGAATATTTAATGTTTTAGGATACCAAGCGGAATAGAAGATGCTAAGTCTAAAGATCAGATCACAGAGATTTTCAACAATATATAATCAAATGCCAGGTATTTAGGTAGGACTGCTTTGGCATTGTACGATCCCAGTAACCCAGTTTAGGGTGCTTTTGGTTGTACTTAAGAATTAATTTCTTTTGTATATCCTCCAACCATTCTATTAGATGTTTGTCTTTGCATATCTCTCACTCAGATGAGTTTGAAATAGTTTGTTATTTGAAATCAGTTTATTATTTTTCATTTTAGTCTTGAATTAAAATGCCTACCACCTTGAGACACAGAAGAGAAGATGAGAAGGAATAGATCTTTTCTTAGCAGCAAATATTTTAAATATTTTAGAGGAACTGAGTGCAAGAATGTTCTTGCTTTCAGATGTTGCTGGGTTGACTCATTAGTTGACAAAGGTGGTTGAGAAATATGAACAAACAATGTTTTAGCGACCTCTTAATTTAATGAGATTCCAAAGAAAAGCTGCAGACATGAAAGATTAGCTGGAAAGAGGAGCAATTGTGGGTGATAGTAAATACAAAATGAAATACCGTATGTAGCCGTAAATTCATAGCTGGAGTAATAAAAATATACATATTCCATTTGTATGAGTTTTTATATAATTCCCTTTGGAGGCTGTAAGAAATCTGCTTTTCCAAAAGGTGGCTTTGGTAATATACTGTCTCTTCTTTTATGTAACAGTTAAAGCAATTATTCTAATCCACCAACATATAAAGCATGCTGCACATTCATGAAAGGGCCCATAACTGTTAAAAGGAAAAATGTAGGACTCACAAGATAGCTGGAGGCCTCTTACTTTCATTAATATGGTGACTTGCTCATCATGGAGAGTGCAGCTTATAGTACCTGCATTTACAGCAGTGTTTGATATGTTGCCTCATGGAGACAAAGGCAACATATCCAGAAGTACCTTCACAAAAATTTAATGTGACCTTTATAGTTTCTGGCAGCAATTTCATGGGAAATCTATAAACACAAGTACAGATAAAGAAACAGACTTGTGTGCTGTCTACATTAGAAAATACTCAGATAAATTTTGTATAAATTCTGTGATGCTATCCACAGGAGTAGTAACTTTCAACCAGGTTGCTATTGTTATTTGCATTTTTGCTGGCAAAATTGCTATTTTGAATACATGATAGTCTTAGAACCAGATCCATCAATGACTTAGTTCATGAAGGTGGGACTGTCTATGTGTATAGTATTGCAAACACAACTGTGTGTGTACTCAGAGTCTCAGTTGCATGAACAGTGATGTGTCTTGTATATTGAGATTTCCTTTCTCAGTTAACAAACAAAAATGCTATGTAAACAATTTCATTTCAAGACAAAAACAGAAGATTTAATAGCAGATTGTTTTTGAAGGACCAATGAAATCTATTACCACATGTGGTTTTTGAGTATTTACATTTATCTCTAAAGTAATTTTTACAAAGTTGATTAAATATCTACATCAATTGTTAAATCAGAAACTAAGTGTTTTGAGGAAAATGTACTTATGAACATACCTGTTTTCCATAATTTGAGATAAATTCCTATTTACAGTTTTGGGGTGTTTTTTCTAATTAACTTTTTTCCTGTGGACCTGATACTTTTGAAATTTGTTTTAACGGGGAAAAAAACAAATATGCTAAGATGTTGCATCCACCACTGAAAATGCTAAAATCAAGGGCATCCATAGTTCTTTAAAAAATGTTTCCTAATGCAGTGGCTGAATCAATATGTCCTTCTGCAACATAAGCTTGCAATTCAGTTACAAGCAAAATTGGTGTTAAACCTATTTATGATAAATCTTAAATATTTCTTCTTCATCTCCAAGGCAATTTTCCCTCCTGTTCTTATCCCACTTCTCAGTTTCTGCATTACACTTTGCATATTTCACATTCACTGCAGGCATGACCAAATTATATATTAACATGATGCAGGTGATTCTGGATTCACCCTTTATTCATGGAGCAGAAGCTCCCATGCATTATTGTTAAATAAGGGCAAAATATTTGAAAACCTGTTAATTTGCAGGTAGAGGTACATAAACATGCTGAACACAGAGATCACAAAGAGGTTTTGGGGAAAGTTTACAGAACCTTTAATTAAAGGGTCATCTGCCTTGTGCAGACATAAAAGAATTTATTGGACAGAACACACGCAAAGGCATTATGCAATAAACTTCCCTTTATCCTGACAACCAGTTCAAGTACTGCTGTGTTTCTTTTCCTCCTGGCTGCTCTAGTATCGTGCCAACGGTCCTTGAGTTGCCTCTCCACCTTTGTATCTGCAGCAATGCCCTGTCAGTAAGTCCTCCCTTTCGTGCCACACTTCTCACTTTTACACCATGAGTAGCACAAGGGCAACTGCATCAATAACATTTTCTTTCAGATGAAAGTGTCCGGTTTTCTAGTAGCTACTTCCATGGAACTCTCTCCAGGTGAAGTTTCATGTGGGCAGTGAAATGTTTCATGAGTTTCACATGGTTTCACTCTTGGAAGAACTGTGAAGTACAGGTAGAAAGCACTGCAGCATGATCTCTCTTGCAATCTGCTGATTTTTGCCAGGACTTGTACTCGGATTTCTCACAATAAATGTACCTTTCCTGATGACATTGAACAGTAATGACTGACAATTAAGTGGGACAATGTTAGCATGAGCTTTTGTTAACAAAGATTTTTTTTGCAAGTACTAGCAAATATTTAATTGCCTATTGATGTTGTCAGCAAATAAATAAAGGGGAATCTTCCCGGATATTCAGCACAAATTGCACTTGTGACCTTGTATAGATACTCTGGAATTCAAGGGACTTCTCTTAGGAGCTGTACTATTTGAGAAGCATCAAGACAAATAGTTCTAGATCGTGGAAACAGCAAGATGTATTATAAATAATTTTTCTTTTAGAAATTGGAGAGGAAAGGCTGATAAGGGAAAGGATTTACATAACATGTACCTAGTCACCTTTAAAACATTTTGACAGAGGCATATGTTTCTGTGATTATGATTATTATTTACATTTAAGTTGGATTTGATTCCTAATTCTGATAAGTGTTGCAAAAAGGTGTTCAATTAACATAAATCCATTTACAGCTTTTTTATTTGATGTAGTATGAGTTTATTCATTAATAATTTATATTATTAAAGCAAGATATACTGATGCTATAATCATCAATTATTTGAATGCATAATTAATTCAAGAAGAAAGATGTTCCGCAGCCAAGTTTACAATGTAATATACATTCTCTTTACATCTTTTAAAGATTTTCATTATTTAAAGTGCAAAAGGATCTGCTCTGATTATGTAGTACAGCAGCATAGAACTCTGCCATGAATATGTGTCCAGTGATCCTTACTTACTTTAAGGCCTACTTTGGGGCTTAATTAATTGATATTTTACAATACTGAGATGAAAATGGCAGTGATTTCACAAGAAATTTGAGCATGTGGCTGCCCTTAAGTATATTAGTAAATGTAGTCAAATCACTGGCATAAGAAGTGATAGACAGATTTAAATATTATGCTGAATCGTGGTCTTAGAGAAGCAATGGGTTATGACATTTCTAAATTCCATTTTCTACACTAAAAATCTGAATTTTGTCACAGGAAGACAGTATTTCCAGAATTTAAATTTCTGAAATTAAAACCAAGCCAAACTTAGACATTTTTTTCAGTAAAAGTGGGATTAATTTTGTTTAAAATCTATTAATTTTGAATTTTATATGTTTAAGTGAGTTCAAAATTGGAGATTTGTGAAACTTTAAACTATGAAACAGTAAAATATGTGGGATTGTAAAGCAAGTGAACTGATATTTTAAAAAAATAGACATTTTTTTAACAACAAGAGTTAGAGTACCAATACTTGTGTTGTAACTCTTTTATAAGAATCTGTAAGAAATTCCAATTTGCATTGTACTACATGTGGGTATTAATTAAAATATCATTGAAAAAGAAGAATGGCTTAATTCAACTAATGTTGCAATAATTTTAATTAATTTTAATGTGAGATGGCTGGAAAGATAAAATTACACTAGGTATTAAAACACAACCATAAAAGAAGCTGCAGCTGAAGCCATTATGTCTATATTTCTGACCTTGAGTGTTCCTTTCCTTCGTTTTTCCCTAAGTACTAACATCTTGTTTTGAATTTAGATCATTTAACCTTTGGAAAAGTTATACTTTTTAAGGCATTCTCTAATACTATTTTCATAGGCATCCACCTGTAAGTATAGATACATTCCGCATTCCAAAGCATAGGCCAAAAAGGAGCAATAAAAACTCTCTAAAATAAGCTAAAAATGGTTTTCTCTTCCTATAAAAAAACTCCTCCATACATTTTTGTTAAAATGTCGTTACTTCAAAGTTTGATAGCTGACAGCTCTGCAGGGTCAGAAACAAGGTCTGTGTGTCCAATTGGAAAGTGGGGAATTTTTCCCTTTACTTGTTATTGCCTCTAGCCCTGCAGATCTACTAGGTATTTGATTTAAAAGCAGTGACATTTTTAAATACAGAATAGATGTTCCTGGTTTGGGACTAAAACTTGACCATTCTAAGGGTCAGGAGGTATAATTTTATATAGAGAAAGGCAACATTGTGAAGAAGAGAAGCCAATATTTTTGTAAGTGCTTAACAGTTAAGATCATGCAGAGAATAAAAAGTAAGAAGTCATTGTTAGTGTAAATCTAAAAGTAGATGTTATGAAGTCTATCAAAACTAGATGAGATACAATAACAAGTATGAGCATTGCAACACCTATTATCTGTGTCTGCTATATATGTATATACAAACATACATATTCTATCTATCTTGATAAAATACTATGAAGTATTTAAGTGGTGAGTACACTTGGAAAATCCCAACTCTACAATATAAAATTCAGGAAATAAGAAATTACCTCTCATATGAGATAAAATGTTAATGCAAAGCAATAAAGATTTAATTCTGTTCAATATCCATGTATGTGATGCCAAGAAATTAACTTTCCAGATTTAAGATGCTGCAGTACCTCAACAGTATATTGAGGCTCAGCTAAGATACTGCTGTCTCAGCACTGTTTGGGGTTTAATCTGCATATGCAGTGTGGAACACTCAGCAAGCTGCAATGTGATTAATTTGAAAGTAAAACCTTTAAACCAGGAATAATAGTTATAATATAAACTGGGCTGAACAGGCAAAAGTCTAGTTTAGCCCCAGCATCCTGCCTGCCACAGTGGCTGTTAGCACATGCCTAGGAAAGTCTGCTGGCTCCCTCTGGGCTCAGGTAAAGGACATCTTAGGTAAACTTCCCACCCTGGTGAGGCCTTCAGATTATTACCTACTTTTGGTCCTTTGGGTGGGTAGTGATTAAGTGGCAACAAGAAACTCAAAAGTCATCAGCAGAGATGTCAGGGCCTTGGGACAACTAGTTAAGGGATCAGGAGCGCAAGTTGTGTTCTACTCCATCCCTCCAACAATGGGAGCCAACAGGAAGAGCCAACAGATGAATAATGGCTCCAGGACTGTTGTCATCAGCGGGGCTTTGGGTTCTTTGATCATGGGTTACTATACAAGACACCAAGCCTGCTGGCAAAAAATAGGGTACAACTGTACCAGAGGGGAAAATTATTAACAGGGCTCATTAATATAGCTTGAGGGGGAAAAAAAAACAAACTAGCCTGCTGAGAATAAGCCTGGGGGTAGCATGCTGGGGTTTGAAGGATGGTGTGCAAGAGAAGACTTTTGCTCTGCCATCTCAGCTGAGATGGGTGGATGTTGTCTACCTTGACTTTAGCAAGGCCTTTAACAAGGTTCCTACAGCATTCTCCTAGAGAAGCTGGCTGCTCATGGCTTGGATGCTCATACACTTTGCTGGATAAAAAACTGGTTGGATAGCCAGGTCCACAGAGTTGTCTTGAATGGAGTTAAATCCAGTTGGTGGCCAGTCAAGAGTGGTGTTGCCTAGGGCTCAGTGCAGGGGCCACTCCTGTTTAAGGTCTTTCATCATTATTAGGATGAAGGATAGAATGCACCTTCAGTAAGTGTGCAGATGACACTAAGCTGGGTGGGAATGTCTATCTATTTGAGGGTAGGAGGGCTCTGCAGAGGGATTTGGACAGGCTTTATTGATGGGCCCAAGCCAATTGTTTGAGTTTCAGTCGGGTCCTGCACTTTGGCCACAACAACCCTCATCAGTGCTGCAGGTTTGAGGAGGAGTGGCTGGAGAGCTGCCCAGCAGAAAAGGACCTGGGGGTGCTGGTTGACAGCCAGCTGAACATGAGCCAGCAGTATGCCCAGGTGGCCAAGAAGGCCAATGGCATCCTGGCCTGCATCAGGAATAGCAGGACCAGGAAGGTGATTTTACCCTTACACTTGGACTTGGTGAAGCCACACCTTGAGTACTGTGTGCAGTTCTGGGCACTTCAGTATAAGAAGAACACTGAGGTGCTGGAAAGGGTGTAGAGAAGGGCTACTAGGCTGATTAGAGGTCTGGAGAACAGGTCTTATGAGAGGCTGAGTGAGCTGGGGCTGTTCAGCCTGAAAAAGAGGAGGCTGAGGGGAGACCTCATTGATCCCTACAGCTACCTAAGAGGAATTTGTAGTGAGGTGGGTGTTGGCCTCTTCTCCCTGCTATAGCAGAAGAGGAAGTGGGGTCAAGTTATGCCAGGGGAGGTTTGGATTGGATATTAGGAAGAATTTCTTCACAGCAAGAGTGGTGAGACATTGGAACATGCTGCCTAGTGAGTTGATGGAGGCACCGTCCTTGCGGTGTTCAAAAAACACGTGGACGTGGTGTTTCAGGAAATGATTTAATAGTCACAGGTGTGTCAGGCTGACGGTTGGACTTGAACGTGAAGGGCTTTTCCAACCTTGATGATTCTATGATTTTATGCCTAGAAGACTTTTCAAGAACAAGGTACTCACTTAGTAGAAATTCCCCTGGTATGTCTTCCACTCTTCATCAGGTTTGTGACGTACAATCAGATATTTTATCTTGTGGTGTAGTCTTAAAAGATCTTTTTTGTCTGTGAATTTAGCTAATCACTCTTTCAGTTCACATAATCTTCTGTCATTTGTAACCTCCTGTGGCAATGATTTCCACAGTTTAACTACTCACTGTAAGAAAAAATGCCTCCTATTGTTTATTTTGAATATACAGGCTAATTTCATTTAATGCCCTTAGGTTTTATATTATAAGGAAAAACAATCATTTCTGGTTCATTTTCACCCGGGCATTCTTACAGACCTTTATCAGACTTCTCTTGACCACCTCTTGCCCACAGACTGGAGGGACTCACCTTATGGAAGCTGATCCTTATCTTCTGTCACCTCATCTCCTTTCTCTGTAGCTTTCCTAGTTCCACTAATTCTGTTTGAGTTAGGAACAGAGCAGAACTGCATACCATGCTCAAAATGTGGGCATAGAGTAGACTTTTTTAGAGTAGCATAGTTATATTTTCTGTTTTGCTATTTTAAAACCCCTGCCAAAAACTAATATAACTGAAGAACACGTCATGCACTTCACATGCTCTAGCATTTTCAAATTAAAATACATACATGTTTTCTCCAATGCATAGTCAATAGAAAGATGTTTGCTTATATGTAATTTTAGATATCATTTAGCTGTCTGAGAGATCAAAATGTAGTGCTAGGTTCTGATGTGAGTTATACTGAGAATTCTCCATTGCATTTGACAGGACCAATCAATATACAACATGCACTGACATGAAGTGGATTCATGACATTTCCATAATACTGTATATGCACAGACAATGATTGCAATTGCATTCATCATTTTGTAATTTCTAGGAGATATATTCTAGCTAATAAGCTTCATGTACTAAGTCTGTATATAATTCAGATTGAGTAGCATAATCTAAATTGATTGTATTTTTTATTTATTTCATTTGTAAAACACCAAGGAGCATGAGAACATAGAATGCAAATTACTTCAACATGTAAGAAGATACTGTAGTAGTTTGTACTTTTCTGACTGGAGAGAAAGGCACTTAGGATTTGGATCTTTCAACTGAATCAGGCCACATCTATGTGACACATCACAGGCACAGACCGTGATAAGTCTTTTGTAGATATCACAATGAGATTTGATTCCATTCTGCAAAAACTGCAACGTTAACTGAATAGTATGACTGTATATGTTTTTAGATATGTATACTTTCAATATTCTATATACTATATAGTTGTAAGCATCAAATATAGTGCATGAGATATCTATATACAGATAGAAGGAAATATAACACTGTGATTGGCTTCATTTTGTTTTGAGCCTAGAAGCAATTGACCTTTGCATTTTATTTTAGCTTTGAGTCCTAGGGATGTCTCTTAATTTTTCTGTGCCTAATGTTGAGATTCAGGATGACAATGTAGTCTCTGTTTTAAGGCTTTTAGCTGAAAGGTACTCTGTAATGTGGGTAGACTATTGGTGCAGTTCTTTCAGTACATTTCTACCATACAGAAGGGCTGAAGACTACACCAGTTTTGGCAGCCCACAGAAGACAAGCCTGTTGTTACAACTCAGGCACCTGTGGAGTGTCAGGAATTCTTCTTGTACTGTTTCCCACAGGGGAGCCATACACAAACAAAAAAAATTCTCAGGAGATGGAAGAAAGTAGATAACATATTAGATTTTCTCATGTGTTCAGAGAGGCTTTTTTTTGGCACCTAGTTAAGGCACATACTCCCCAACACCTTCTCTACCATTTTATTTTTTTTTAGACTGTAAAATAAAGTAATTTATTCAAGCTCTTAGCTGATGTATATTGTTTTTGATGCCAGCAGTTACATTTGTCAAAACACACAGTCTAGCTGATGTGACCAGGTGAAATAGATTTACCAGGGGAGTAAGAGGACTCAAATCCTGTATTGCCACAGTTCTGGGCAGTAAATTTTTCTGGAACTTCCAGATATGTGATTGTTACAAATTCTCTGTTGCATTCTGGATGCATCAGATATATTGCACGTGTGCAGATCAAATTCAGAGCATGTCCACAAAATCTACTGGACCCTGTGCACTACAAATGGCCACTCCTGCAACATGTGCAGACCCTTATTTTTTTCCCACCATTTTCCAGATGAAATCTGGAATAATATGTTTTCATGTGTTATGATGCAGTGTGATGCATGCCCCCTTACTCTATCCTCTGTACTACACAATCCTAGCAAAAAACACAGTGAAAGAGTTTAGATACTATCTCTGGAAATTATAATTATAATCTGAATTTGATTTAGACATTAGTAGGTGTCCCTGCACATGGCAGGGGGTTTAGAACTAGGTGATCTTTAAGGTCCTTTCCAAATCAAACCATTCTATGATTCTATGATTACCATTACACAGGTGTGAAATAGTATTAAAAAGCATGTCAGTTAGGTGTAATTTACTTTACTGATCACTTGATCAATAAATACACCCACTCAGGAAGACTTGGATAAGCAGTAGCTCACATAAGTGCGCTCCAAAGAGGCTACATTCAAAACATTTTGAGTCTGAAGGTTTAGTAGACACATTAAAATCTAAGTTAATAAGCCTTACTGAAAGACAAGAACATCAGGGCTGAGCAACTTGGAAGAGTCTAAAATATACATTAAGGAGGTGTTTATTACAGGTTCTTTTCTTTTAACAAGAGAGCTTCCATTTCCTAAATCTGTACTTGACTTTCTTTGACTCTGTAATCATAATGATTTTCCCACATCTTAAAGAAAAAAAAAAAAAAAAAAAGGTGAAAATTATTAAGACAAAAATATGCATTCGTTTATAATGTCATAGAAGTTAGCTCTGTGGATTATAGAGTGTTCAACAGGCATCTCACATCTATCAGCTTTAGCAACATCTGAGTTGCTTAGTTTTTGGGTTTTAATCAGATCATAAACAACACTGTAAGAAAGCCGCGTGTTTAGCTGTAATGCATTACACTGGCTATCAGCTAGGCATATACAAAGTCGCTGCATCTCAACTGCTTGCACAGATCTGTCGCATTGCCCCATTTTAATAAAGTCTCCGTCATTATATGAGGTAGGCAGATACCTGCCATTGTAGGTACCTCAATCCTTAGTGGACTTTGTCAGACCTCCTTTCAGTCTCCATAAAACTGTATAGAATCCTAAATGCAGAAGTCCTTGTGCGTTCTAGGTTAAGCTGCTTGGTCACCACATCTTTATTCTAATATGCTTAGAGGAACCTCAGCCTCTCATAAGGTTTCATAAATAGGTCATCTCTCTGTCATTCTTGACTGTGGCCTTAACTTAGTGAATTGGCTACTACATAAAGCATGGACACCACATGAATGAAGATCTGTACTACAGCTCTTTTGTCCAGTAGTTCAATGGTCAGAAAAGTTGCCTAGAACAGGAGAGATTTGCCCAAAGTGGGCTCTCATTTGTATTTGCAAAATTCACAACCTTTTCAGGAGAAATTACCAAATCTCCAGGCTGTAGGGCATTTTGGAATAAGGAAGCTTCTCCAATTCCCTCTCTCACCATTACTCCTTTCATATTATAACTCAACAGTGACTGTCTGAAAAGGAAAGATTAGTTTTACAATCTGTAGTTGAGGTTTTCGCTGAAGAAAAGGCATCCAACTGAAGATGTTAAGCATCTGTCATTACAAAACCCTTTTCATATCAAACTGGCTAATTACTATGTGTCTGATCTCAGTCAAGAACCGATAGCAAGTAATATGCCTTTGTCCTATTGAGGTATTTGTATCAAATGTGTTTTTAATGTGCAGCCTGATAACAAATAAAAGATTTGGTGCAGGTTCAGTCAGGGTGCACTCTGACTCACCAAAGAGAGAACAGGGAGATAAGCATTAATCTTTGAAGCAGTTGTTAATTGGCCAGTCAGGTACACAAGATAACATCTGATTTAACAAAGAGACATCTCTAAGGAAGAAAAAAAGATGCTTATTTTAATTAAGAGGGATGGCCAGATTATCTCCTGAATAAGAAAGAAATCAATCAGTTTGAGGAAAACCAGATTAGATCTTTTTAGAATCCCAGGAAGGATTTACAGAAGAGGATTGGTTGTAAAAAGTGAGTGTCTTACACAAGGAAAAGGACATAACCTGAGGCCTAATCTATACAGGAAATAGAACTCTTTATAAACTAAATGTTTAGGATATTTTACAGAATAGCAGCTAGATTAAAGGGGACACATACTACTGACAAAACCCAATATCAATAGAGTAAATGTCAGTTTTCTATTATTTCTTAGTTTGTGTCTTCTAAACATTTGTAACTAAGTCCTGGTTTTGTTTGTTTGCTTGCTTGTTCGTTTGTTTTATCTCAGCCTGCCTTGACTTAACTTTGTTTTCAAAATGTAAGTGGACAGGAAAAAAAGTATTAATTTCTATAAAATTGGTCACTGAGACAACTCCAGTTGCCATAGTTCCACAGCATGTTCTTCAGAGAACCCAACAGGTAACACAGTTATGGGATAGGCAGTAGGATTTTGAGCTACTGCTTATCACAATAGCTATGGGATTAGAAGCTGATAACCAGGAGGGTTCTTAGTCATGCAGCTAAGATATGAAGGAACATGTATAAAACCTGAGGATCAGCATCAGAAAAAACTTCTTTACTGTGAGAGTGACAGAGCACTGGAACAGGCTGCCCAGAGAGGGTGTGGAGTCTCCTTCACTGCAGACATTTAAAACCGCCTGGACACGTTCCTGTGTGATGTGCTCTGGGTGATCCTGCTCTGGCAGGGGGGTTGGACTAGATGATCTTTTGAGGTCCCTTCCAACCCCTAAGATTCTGTGATTCCGTGATCTTCAGAGAACATGTAATATGGATGTTTGACTGATCAATCTGCTGAATGATTAATACTGAGTGGAGCAGGAACTGGAATGCAGGTGCCAATTCTTGTCTTCCTGCAACATGGTTAAATGGTCATTCCTTTGCTTTATCTTCTGGCCCAATGCATAGTTCTGTTCACTCAGTGTACACTCACATCAGTATGTACTCTGCTGTGGGGTTAGTTTGTCTGCTGCAAAATATCTATTCAACACCCTTCATGCAAAGAAGGAAATTGAACTTACATCTTCTATCTCAAAGCCCCTGAATATTTAGATAAAATGGGCATCCTCTACATGAAACCTAGCTTCAGATTTTGAAAGGTATTATGTACACATCTAGCTCCAAAGAGAGTTCAGCTCCCTTTTGCATCACCAGAGCAATGAGCATCATTGCAGTGCCTGACCACTTAAAATGTTTGCTTCTGCCATTTTCATTTTGTGACTTAACTTTCTTCCTACCTCATGGTTGGCATCTCTGGAGCCCAATTCAAAACACTCTCTGAGGAGGCTGGACATCTGCTGGCTTTAGTTTTATCTGGTCATTCAATACTGGTTAGCACAGGATGTTTAAACAGCAAACATGGTGGAAGCCTCACTTCTGGTCTTCCCCTCATCAATTCCTTTTCACATTGTTCTTCTCTCTGCTGGTCATAGTTGGCCTTGAAACTCAAACTGATGATACTATGCTTTATTGCTAATCCTGTCATTTGGAAGAAACATTAACAACACCTACAACCCATATCTAAGCTTTGACATTCTCAATTTCCAGGAAAAACTGAGCCTCTAATCTTTTCAAGCCCCTGGCAATATACAATTTACAAGGATCCTTTTTGCTAGTATTCGCTGTACAAGTATAATAGTACAATGTGAAAGATGTCACAAGTTGATAACTGAAAAAGTCTATATGGAAATCTATACAAATATGGTCTGTACAAGTGAATATGAAAGATTTTACTGATTTTGTGAGATGTGAAATCTAATGAAATATTTGTCAAAGTCTATCCTTTTTTTTTTCTACTAAACATCTCATAATGTTATCCTATAAAATTAACCTAATTGAAATGGAACAATTTTATACATATCCAAAATGCTACTAAACTCAATACTGCAAAGTTTGCGAATATACTCTTTAAGATAGCTAGTGTCTGTATGACTTTGCCCTAAGAACCCAAATGCATCATACAGCAACTTAAATGAAGATCCCAGTCTCTATGTGTTCTGGCAGTTAAGTAATCCATGCATGCAAAATGTAACATGATTGTTCTTTTCTTCAGGTCTATCTCCCTTTCACAGTGAACAAAGTTAGCAAAACTGTATTGAAATGAAAGACAAAATTAGAATCCAGACTGCTAATAAATGAGAACTCATCAGGAAGGAGGGGAGACAGCAATTCACTGTAGATTTTCTAGTAAAGTTGGCCAGTTTGCTTCAATTATTTTTTTTACGCAAATATTCCTCTGTTGCTTCCTGTAGTTTCAAGGAAATCATCATCCTGGGACAAGATATCCTGGAAAGGATGTATGGCCCTTTGTCTGCTTCATTCATTCTGAAGGTCTGTGAGGAAAGAAGCATAGTTCTCTTAAATCCTCAGCAGATACCTACATCCTTTGGCAGTGTGTATGTAGCAGGAATGGCCAGTACTTACTCCTATGTGACTTTGTCTGGAATCATCTACAGAATCAGATAGAGATAAAGCTATGGAAGGCAATTGGTTTAGCTCAATTTTTGTGATGCACCAATCATCATCCTCTTAGGAGATTTTCTCTGTAATCTTGGGAAGTGGGGGCAAATACTCTTATTCAAATGTACATCCATTAGGCTCTTTAAAATACAGAAAAAGAGCTGAATAACTGTAGTTTGTCCAATGTTCAAAACGTTAATGTGTCCTCTTAACTCTAATAACAATAAATAGTGCAGAGGACCAGTAATCAAGAACTATGCAGTAGGAAGCAGGAAGCTCTTAGTATTTGTCTCATCCCTTTTTTGTCGTATCAATCCTTTAGAATTTCTTTCCCTTTTCCACTTTGAAATATTTCAGTATGCTAATGACAGGGAAACTATTGATTACAGCACACTTTATGCACAATACTTGCTAGATCACGCCCTAAACTGTATGGACAGGAAAGTTACAAAGAGTAATAAATATTTCCCCACACACTAATACTAATACTTAGTCACTAATACTCAGTTCCATAGCTCCCCATTTGATGAATTGCTCTATATAATAGTCAAACTGATAACCAAGGCGATTTTTATCTTCCCTCAGACCTTTCTATGAGTTGTACATTATTAGAAACAGAAAGTCTCGATGTATGGTTATAAGTACAATGGCTGTGTTGGAAAACCTACTTTGGGGATTCAGTATCTCATCTAGTTTAAATCACATTGGAATAAAACTTGGTTTCCGGGCCAGATGCACATTTGTTTAAAAAAAAAAAAATAATTAAAAAATAAACCATTCCATCATAGAATCATGGAATGGTTTGGCTTGAAAGGGATCTTAAAGATCATTGAGATCCAACTCCTGTTGCATGGGCAGGAACACCTCCCACTAGAGCAGGTTGCTCAGAGCCCCATCCATCCTGGCCTTGAATACTTCCAGGGATGGGGCTTCCACAACTCCCCTGGCAACATGTTCTAGACTTTCACCACCCTCACAGTGAAGGATTTCTTCCTAATGTCTTATCTAAATCTCCCCTCCTCCATTTTTAATCCATTACCCCTTGTCCTCTCACTACATGCCCTTTTAAAAAGTCCCTCCCCAGCTTTCTTATAGGCCCCCGTCAGATAATGGAAGGCCACTGTGAGATGTCCCTGGAGCCTTCTCTTCTGTAGGCTGAACAACCCCAGCTCTCTTAGCCTGCCTTCATAGGAGAGATGCTCCAGCCCTCTGATCATCTTCATGGCTTTCCTCTGGACTCACTCCAGGAGATCCATGTCCTTCTTATGTTGGGGACTTCAGAGCTGGACACAGCACTCCAGAAAGTCTCAGGAGACCAGAGCAGAGGGGCAGAATCACCTACTTTGACATACTGGCCATGCTTCTTTTGATGCAGCCCAGGACATGGTTGGCTTTCTGGACTGAAAGTGCACATTACCCGCTCATGTCAAACTTCTCATTCACCATCACCCCCCAAGTCCTCCTCAATCCACTGTTGATCCATTCTCCACCCAACCTGTATTTGTGCATGGGATTGTCCCAACGCAGGTGCACAAACTTGCACTTAGCCTTATTGAACTTCATGAAGTTTGCATGAGCTCACCTCTCAAGCCTGTCAAGGTCCCTCTGGATGGCATCCCTTCCCTCCAGTGTGTCAAACTCACCACACAGTTTGGTGTCATGGGCAAAATTGCTGAGGGTGAAATAGCATTGGTCCAAGTACCAACCCTTGGGGAACACCACTCTTCACAGGTGTCCATCTGGACATCATGCTGTTGATCACCACTCTTTGAGTGTGACCAGCCAGCCAGTTCCTTACCCAACTAGTGGTGCATCCACCAAATCAGTGTCATTCCAGTTTCGATACCAGGATGTTGTGGGAGACAGTGTTGAATGCTTTGCAGTAGTCCGGATAGATGATCTTTTCCTTTGCCCACCAATGCCATGACCTCATTGTAGAAGACCACCAGATTAGTGGAAGGATTTGCCCTTGGTGAAGCCATATTGGCTGTCAATGATCACCCCTTTATTTTCCACATGCTTTAGCAGAGCCTTCAGGAGGATCTGCTCTATGATCATGCCAGGCACAGAGGTGAGACTGACTGGCCTGTAGTCCCTGGGTCTTCCTTTTTCCCTTTTTGAAAATGGGAGTTATGTTTCCCCTTTTCCAGTCAGTGGGGACTTTGACAGACATTTCAAATATGATGGCAAGCAGAGTTGTGAGTTCATCTGCCAGCTCCCTTAGGAGCCAGGGATGAATCCTGTCAGGTCCCGTGGACTTGTTCATCTTCAGGTCCTTCACGTGGTCTCAGACCTGCCCCTCTTCAGAGTGGGGGAAGCTGCCTTTTCCCAGTCCCTGCCTTATTCAATACAATATTCAAATTCAATTCAATATTCAAATAGGATTTATTCTTGGCATAAAGATCAGTTACAAAATTATTTTTTCAAGGTTTTCAACAGTCTTTGACAACAAAAAATAATTTCACAAATATATCATCAAGAAAAAATAATTCAATGCTTGAATTGGAGAAGCAGCCTTATTCTTTAAGAAAATGAACACCCTATAGTATTCTGGTTGGAGACACAGTTACAAGATATTTACCACCCAGTTTTTTCATCTGATACCACACAAATTCAGATATCCTTTTTGGGACAATTTTGGTATTTTAGACGTGTAAAGGCATATTATTTTTGTCCATTCTAATTATTTTCATTTCCACTATTTCATTAATTTATTTTTACTAAACTTTGTGTTGGGGAAAAGAAAAACCCTAAGTCATAATGGCATAATGTTAATCATAGTAACTAACATAGTAACTATTCCAGGGTAAAAAATACTTTGTTTTACTATGGTTTTATGTGTGATGTTATTAAGCAAAGTGTGTTGCATCTTTTTTTTTTCTTTTATTTTATTTTTTTTTTTTTAACTTTAGGAAACATTGTGGAGATAAACCAGATGTTACCGTATACTACTGGCACGGATAAGATTGATCACAGTAGAAATTATGCATACTAAGAGTTAGGTCATGCCTCAGACATATGGACATGCACAACTGAAAGGAGACTTCCTGCAGTTGAGCCTTCCCTATGGCTTGTCTGGGATTTTAGGTCCAGGTGTAGAGAAATAAGCAGGTGTTAGAAGGACTTTATCTTCACTAATGTGCCAGCCAGCACATCTGAACAGACCCAATGATGTACGTAAGCTGCTACTTATAAGGGCCATGAGCTTCTTTGCTATTGTTTACTAGGCTAAAAATTTCTTGTGCCTGCATTTTTCTTGTGCTTCTCATTGTTATATGGCATTTTTTACTGTGTTTAGAGTTAGAATGCCGTGTCTGTCCTAAAGGAAAAGCAGCACCTAGATGAACAGGAACAAAACTGCATAACAGTGTATACATCCAAGAAGTGGAGAGAACTAAAATTATTTTAGGAGAAATAATACTATAATTGCTTAACTTCTGTGTGGTTTGCATTCTGCAAAGCTGTTTGTAAATACTTCTTGCTGTCATTTAAGTAGTGGAGATTAATGGTAAAAAAGTTTCTCATCCTACTTTAAGCACAGTTATCAAACATCAAAGAAATTACTAAAGTAAGCTGTCACCATAACTGTGTAGCCAAGATGTTAACTCTTCGTTCATGCTAATCAAAACCCAGATAACTATTGGGATCACTGTTTGCCAGTATGTAAAAAATAATTAACAGGATTGTTAACAGTACTTTTCCTTTTTCTCTGTGTCGCAGCCTCTCCCTAAAAAAAACCCCCAAGAAACCCCAAAATCCAAAACCCAAAAACCAACCAAACAAAAAACACACAAAAAAACCCAAACTAAAACAAAGTCAACCAAACAAACAAAAAACCAAACCAAAACAACAAACAACTTTGCAAAAAAATTCTGCACGATAAATAATAAGGTAGACATGGTACATTATCTGGTGAAGTCCTTTACTAAGTGAGCGGCTTTGACACCAATGTCATAGCTGATTTTTATTCATTGATATGTTAAAGTAGACAAAACAATGTGATTATTAAGACTTATGTATTATTAATTTCAACAAAATATGTCAATAGTAAGTGGTAAAGTGTGTCAAGAGATCAAGAAAAATGTTGCAAAATAAAGGAAAAGATGGCTAGCATATCAAATGTGGCTTAATCATCAGTCTATGTTAAATTGGCAGATGTGTCTGTGAACGAAACTTCTATTCTACAAAAGTGTTCCTATCCTATAAACTAGATTTCCATTTTAATATATGAGACAGTCATATAATTGTTGTCAGTAGTGAGCATCACTTATATATCATGCACTATTACATGATACCTTATTAAAGCATAAAAATCATGTTATTTCTTCTATATCATACACAACTAAAATACCTTTCTGCACATCATTTGGTCATCATTTTCATTGCACAGTATGTTGTCAATTCTTTATTAGAACTAAGAAGTTTACATTAAACTCTGAAAGAGTTTTAAAAGACACTCTTGCATTCCTCTAAGTGTAAGACTACTCTGAGACCGACTCACTCATAGTCAAAGGTTAGAGCTGAGGTTCTTTAGGTTTATAAGATTTTTAAGGTTAGTGGTTTTTTATGCCATGTTAGCCATAGATCCATGGACCCAAATTATACCCTACTTAGATTTTTTTACCCTGCTTCCCTTTCTTTTTTTCCACTGCTTCATCTGCAGGATGACACAGAATCTGCAATGGTGAATCTATACTTCTTGGGAATTCCTTTGCTTATATAATGGGAACTCTGCCAGGTTGATTAAATCATCTGTAGCTCAGTGGAACCATACAAAATTGCCAATAATGGGCATGAACCTGCATCTATAGTTGCTACGTAATTTCAATTTGATAATTTTCCCTGATATAAATAGAACATATGTTAAAAGTACCTGTCACTCCTTTATAGCTTTCTGCATAACAAGAAAGATCCATGGGAATAATAGGTGTCCTTTTACATATTCATACGATAACCCCAAATGTTAGACTCATAGTCAAAGAAAATCGCACCAAAAAGAAATTAAACTTCCAAATAGGAGATAGATTCTGAATGGTGCAGAAGAGTTGCATTACAAGAGGGGTAGATCATAGATAGAGGACTTAATAAAAAGTGTAGCATTGAGATGTACTAAGTATAATACAGCTGTTTAAACTGCATATTTCCATTCCTTATTTACTTTATACCTAAAATCAAATACTGATTTTATGTTGGCAAGTCAAAATGTCCAGCATCTCTGAATGAGTTAGTAATCCTACATCTACTGTTCTGCAGACGTGGGCATCGTGCAACAAATTGCAGTTACACTTTTCTTCTGGATTCTACTCATTATCCCATCTTCTTCAAGGACTTAGCATAACATTCTGCACAGCTTCTGTCAGCCATCATTTCAAGAGGCTACAAATGAATTTAATAATGGGGCTTTTTTTTTTTTTTCCCCCCCTCATTGGTTTCAAAGGAGAGGTAGACTATATTTAAACACCAAATTTCATCTGTTACATATTCAAATATAATCTTGCTAGACAAGAAATTGAGGTGTATCACTGAAAAAATGAACAATGAAATGTAAAAAGTGTGCATACTAGACTGTGTCTGCTCCTGCCATGTCAGTGGATGTCTTATTGTTAAATTCTATTAGAGCTCTTTCTTCACTTCAAAGTGCTTTTGGAAAGTCCATTAACATTTTCAGTAGTATTCAAGAAGTTCTGCAAAATTTGTAGCATATTTATAATACCTGGCGATATAGGACAACAGTGAGCTGCTCATCCAATATATGACTGGAATTTTGTGTTTGAGTGAGTGGCTTGAGGAACAGAATGAGCCCCTCTAAATCTGGTGGACTGCTGATAATTTATGCTAATTTAAATATAATTATAACAGATGTTTTGTTTTAAATTGAGCTGGTCTCTGTGGTTGTCTACCTTTTATAATTAGAACTTGTCTAACTGTGTGCATTGGACACCATCTGCAAGTATTTAGTGCTAACTATATACATTGTGTAGCCAGTGCTTTTCAGCATAGGGTGAATTCAATGTATTCAATATTATTCTTAGGATTAATAATACCACCCTTTTGCTTTAAACCATGTCAATTTATCTTAAGCTTTCGTTCTTTAATATTTAATCAGTACAGATAAATTCATTTCATTTGGCCTTAACTATGTATCACAATAAGATAAGAGACAGGAAAGCTAATAAAATACATTGGTTAAGTTATCCAGAAGATAAGGCTTCAGAATTCAAAATATATAACTGTATTTCTCAAAGTAGATGTTGATTTAGTCTGTGGCTCTCTGAAAGACACAATTTGTGAAGGAAAGGTAGTAGACAGGCTTAGTGGCTTGAGGAACTGGTGATTTTCTCTCAGTTGTTTGTTTCCCTTTTATTACTGGATACAGTTCTGAAGACAGTAGTATGGAAAGGTTACATGTGGATTGTGTTCAAAAACTAGTGGCACAAGATGCTGAAGTGGGCTGGGGTGAACAGCACTCTGAGAGCAGGCTCAGGATAACAAATTACCTTTGCATGAGGGCCCTGGCATGTTGAATCACTCACAAAGGTAGGTTGTTGAAGCAGAAGAAGTGAAACAAGGGTGATCACAGGGACTAGAAATTAATATTCCCCCACAATGGTTTTTCCACCTTCGTTTTTCTTTTTTCAAGTGATTTAGTGACCTGAGGTGAAATGGACAGGAATTGACAGTGCACACACTGCTGCTGGCAGCAGACACCCTGCAGTTGTTGTCTGGACATGAAAGGAGGGGAAAAAAGAAGAAAGAAATCTGATTGTTGTTCTCTAAATATAACATATGTAAAGATAATAGGTTTTATTTAGTTGGAACCACCCCCTTTTTCCTGTAGAAATCATTTTCCCCTACACTGCAGTTGAGGAAAAGGGAGAGATGATTTTATGTCTCTTCCTCTCCTTCTCCTTGCCCGCACAAAGAAAACGTGGGTTGATACCATTTTTATTGTTCTGCTGGGGTGGGTTTCAGACCTTGTATTAGCATATTGAATGTCTAATTGAATTCAGGGGCTGTGTTAATCATCTTGTTTTGTTTAGGGGTGGTTGGTGAAAGGTGCCAGCAAATTACTGCTTTGGCTTGGGGTTAGCATGGTGCTACCACCCCAAGAAAAAGAAATCGTGAAGGGGGAGGGAGCTTGGGAAAGGCGAGTTGACTGAGTGATGTCTGGAGGGCGAACTCGTGTCTCTTTGGTGATGTTGTGTGCTGCTGTACTGAAATCCACCCCTCTGCTGGAGCTAAGGCAAGAGTTGGAGGCATCTGATGCTGCCGTTTCCAGGGTGAAATTTCTAAGGCTGATCACTAAAAACAACCAGAAAACAAAAATCCTCAGCAAAAATAGCCATCACAACAGAAGATCCGGCATCTCCCGGTCCAACTGGCATAACCCAGACAGATGTTTGAGAACCATCTGCTTTTATACTAGTCACACGCACAAGAGGCGGGGG
>NW_009952052.1:1229420-1229807 GCF_000747805.2 Chaetura pelagica
CGCGCAGCCCCGCTGCCCGCTCCCCGCCCGGCCGCGCCGCGGGGGCCGCTCCTGCCCCACAACAAGTACCTCTGCGCTGTCCGGGAACTGTGCTACGCTCTCCTCGCGGTTAAACTGCATTGTCTGCTCACGGAATTGGCGGTCAGGCGTAATTATCCCGATTTCCACCCCCCTCTCCCCTTCTCTCTCTCTCTCCTTTGCAGAAACGACTCTTTGGGAACCTGGTCCACCCAGGGATGTAAAACTGTGCTTACCGATGCATCCCATACGAAATGCTTATGTGATCGTCTCTCTACCTTCGCCATTTTGGCTCAGCAACCTAGAGAAATAGTAAGTAACAAAGGGGGAAAAAAATCCAGTTTTAATGTAAAAGGCGATTGCGGGGAG
>NW_009952052.1:1232184-1249309 GCF_000747805.2 Chaetura pelagica
GGGGGGGGGTGCGACAGGCAGGGGGGGAAGCTGGTCGAGCTTTCCTCTCAGGTATATTTCAGATGTTGCATTGAGGAATTGTTTAATACTGCAGGTAGGCAAATGTTAGACTGCTGGTGTCTACAGTGTCTCAGAGAAATGAATTCCAGATTCTGTGTTATAACGAAACCCTACTGAATTTTGCATGTTCTTGAACTCTGAATTTTCCAGAGAAAGCCTTCTAATTGTGATGCAAATGTGTTGAAAACTTTTGTGTTGAACAATTATTAACTTAACAGCTTCCTAAAGGTTGCAAGCCTTTCCAGGGGAATGTAGAGGGCTTTATTATTGCTCTTGGTAGGAAGCCCCTAGATACTGTAGTTAAACAGATTGCAGATCTGCATTGGGTATTTTCAGCACAGATTTTCTGTGTAGTCTGTTGATATGGTGTAGGAAAAATAAGCAAGTTTTTGTGAGAAAGAGGAGACATTAGTGAATAAGAAGGCACTCCTATTTAATGTAAAAATAGCTGAAAAGCAAGTACTTCTGAAGTTATCCTGCTAAGGCATAATTTCATTTTCCTGGTTACGGAAGCATATGTTCAGACTCTTTTTAATAGCAAAGTATATCAGTTAGCAAGGAAGTGGTTGAAATAAAATACTACTTTCTGCATGAGATCTAGCCTAAAAGTACATGAGTCTCACCTGATTTTTGGGAGACAAAAGATACCTTGATAAAATACAATTTCAAATACATTCCTGAGGCTTTAAAGAGAGTTTTGGTAAACCAAGCATGGTATCTTTCCAAACTTTTAGATGTAATATATATTTTTTTCCATTTGTATTAGAAAATACCATATCTATTTCAGAACACCAGCACATAGACTTGAAGGAAAAACCTTACACGATATCCGACAATAACAGTTTCTTTTACAGTGGAGAAAGCTAGTTCGTTTTCAAGGTCATTTATTTATTTTTATTTTTAATTAATACACAGACTAAAAATGAAATAATCTAAATTTCCAGCTTCTTTATGACAGATTTATGATATTGTTGCCATAGATATCTTGCCATTCCAATCAGAGGCCCAAGAAAATTGTGTGAGAATAGTGGATTGAAGTCAAAGTTATTAAAAGTCAGAAAGTTTGGTAATTCTGCAACAAGCATAAACCAAATTCTAGAACTAATTACTGGATGATCTTTAATACACTACTGTGAAACCAGTGAAACCAAGATGTTTGCTTAATACACAATATTAAATATTGTTCTGTTTCAAGAGAAACATGTATTTTAATTGTGACCGAGGATTAGTTGAAACTTCTGCTAACCTCATAGTCTGTATTACATTGTAATATTACTGCTTTCTTTATTTTTCAAAATATCATGCAGGTATTATAAGACAGTTTAAAGCTCAAAGGCCTCTGAGGAATGTATCAATAATTAAACAGATCTCAGAGTTATGTATGGATCAGTTTTTTGAAATTAAGTTGACTCCTGCTTCATAAGTAGTACTATTGAAGCTATCTGTGACAGTGTGGCTGCTTTTATCATTTTGCTTTTGTTGCTGTTTTTGTCTTTTGACTTGTTTTAATTGTTGGAGGATGGTTTCCTTCATGGTTAACTGTTGTAACCTACAGATCATGGAATCATCTGGTACACCCTCAGTGACCTTAATAGTAGGCAGTGGTCTTTCATGTTTGGCCTTGATCACCCTAGCAGTTGTCTATGCAGCACTATGGAGGTATGTAATAGATTGACAAAGCTGAATGTGAATACATTGTTATATTTAGTTGAATTAAAACATAAAGAGGTCATTACCTACAGCATTTATTTGGGGGAGAAGAGGAGGGGGCTGGGAAACAAACAAATAAACAAAAAGCCCTCACCAAAATGTAATGCATGTTTTGAGTCCTAAATTTCTTGATGTGATTGATTAGTTTTAGTCTCTTGTACTACTAGTCATGGTATAGCCCGCACTCTTCTTTCCCCTCTTCAGTGTGAATGGTATCACTTTTCAGTGGGGTATTCATAATGCAGGATTCTTCTATAGACTATATTTCATGTAAGGCTTCTGGCCTATGCCTTGAAATGCTTTTCCTCCATTTACATTCTAAAACAAAACTTCTATGTGATAAAAATGACATATCGAAGTGCCACATCAGATATTGCAGATTTAGGGAGGGTCAGTCAACTGGTTTTGAGTTTGTCCACTTCTGTTATAAGTTTCAATGTAGATCAGAAAATTAAGTAGTCTCAAATAGTCTGGTGGTACATTTCAGTAGCAGACTTTCTTTTCATTCTGAGTTTTCTACGTTACAATATTAGATTGACTCAAAAGTGCAATAGATATTTATGGAGTTGAGAAGTGATGAGAAATAGCACGATGTGTTAGTGTAATGGAAAAGTAAGCTGCAAAGTCACACAAATAACAATTTTTTTTTAAAGTGAATATAGGTTCTCATTTGACTTTTTTCCATAACAAAAAAATGTAGGTGCTTAAGCAAATAAGAAGAAACACAAGGAGAAAATTACAGTTTTTAGTGTCATGTAAAATCAATCAATAGAGTTTTACTTTTAGAAGCATCAAGACAATTTTACATTATTTTCTCTTTCACTCTTATGCAGCCACTGAGACTCATAGAGTTAGATATATATATATAATAAACATAGACTATCTAACTACATAAGTTAAAATAAAAATCTTATAAAAATTCAGTTCTTGTCTGTCAAAGCTAAGAATGAGAGTATTTCGGGATATAACTCCCATCTGAAAAATTATAGTGTTATTTTTGTACTCCCAGATATATTTAGCACTTAGATGGAAATATTTTTGTGCATAGTGGAACTGGTCTTCTCCATTATTTTGATTAGATATAAGGAAAGAATCTTTATTATGAGAGTGGTGAGACACTGGAGCAGGTTGACTAGAGAAGCTTTGGATGCCCTCTACCTGGAATTGTCCAAGGCCAGGTCGGATGGGGCTTTGAGCAATGTGATCTAGTAGAAAATGGCAGGGGGGTTGGAACTAAATGATGTTTAAGGTTCTTTCCAACCCAACCCAGTCTGTAACTGTATGATTCTATGATTATGGTAACTTTCAAGCTGTGAACAATATGTATGTAATGTGTTATGGACCTGACATAGGTTCTGCATCCAGATTAAGAAACAATAACTCATACAGATCTTCGTGTTCTATCAGTGATATATTTTGAAAGTATTATGGCTACTGAGTGGCTTAATTTGGATCATTAAAATTTGACTTCAATGTGTTTCTTGAGAGCACATAGAAACCAACTAGAGGGAGACAATAGACATTGAAACATCATGTATATATGCTTATTTTTATAAATCAAGGGGTAGGGATATTTTGACTCTGTGTCTTTTGTTATATTTTGTTACACCCACCTTCCCTTTGAATGGCAAGGTCTTCTTAGAAGTGATAGGATTTAGAAGCATTCTAGTCCAAAGGACGCCTGTGTGAACATTTTTTGTAGTTGATTGATTTGATTCCTGCAACTTAAAATTCCCACTGAAAAATTAATTCAATGTCTGTCATACCTTCAGCCTTCCCTTCCCATCCTTTCCCTTCATCAATAGTGGGTTGGCAGAAAAACTGAAAATTTCACAGCTTAAGTCAATGTTATGCACTCCTGCTTGCACTGCATTTACTCAACCATTAATATCCTCTATAGTCCACAGATACTCAGTGTTGGAACCTGGCACAGGTGAAGCAGTAGTTTGCAAGTTAGAAAGTAGCAGCATGCTGACTGTGTGGACAAAGGCACTAGACTTTTTGTATTTGTTTGCAAACATATAGGACTAGTTTTAACATTGTTCCATTTTAAAGAAAAATGTGGATTGGGGTATCAGGGTTGTTCTGTCTTCTTAACTAAAAAATATAATGCTGTATTACTTAATTGATAATGGAGCAAAATTGACTACAATTTCATGTCCAAAGTTCAGCGTTTCTTGTGTGCTTCAGCACCCTTTTTTATGACCTCCTCAAAGTGTAAGACCTAGGTGCACAGTTCAGGAGGAGACAGCAATATTAACTAAGATCCAGTGAGAAGCATACGGAATAAGTCATAGAATGTATAAACACATGGCATGGTCTTCAAAGGAACTAAGCACCCTCTACTTTAATTTACTTTGGTAGTCAACATTTACTCTGTTAACAGCTCTGAAATTAGGTTGGTAAGGTCTTTCTCTTGAAACCATAATAATTCTGATTCTGTCCTGTAGCATATAAAAGGCTGTATATAGAAGAAAAAAAAACTAAACCAAAAACAAACAAGCAAACCCCCCAAAAAACCCAAAACAAACAAAAACCACAAAACCAAACAAAACCCCCAATATTTACATCTTGCAAGGAAATAGGTAATAAGTATGTTTCGTTTTTCATCCTAAAAATGCTTGTAAAATGAATATAAGTTTGCAAGTGAGATTGTATGATGCTCGCTCCTATAGTTTAATCTTCCTGTACAAACTTGGCTAATTTTTGGCATTAGGTCTTATGAAGATAAAGATGTTACAGTATCACTGTTCCTTCATACAAATTATTTTGTGAATGCAGTGGAACTTCAAGATTAATGTTATCATGATGCCAATAATGTGTTTCAAAATGTACTTCCATAGTAACATCAAACAACCTGCATCTTTTTTATGCATCATGAACCAATTCTTCTGTTTATGTAAATCACCATATTTTTTTCTGAATGTAGCTAATGTGAGTGGTCTGTGCCAGCTGTGGGTATTCCCAGAGGTAAGCAGAGAGCATAAGAACTTCCTGACACGAATGCCTGCAAGCCCATTATTATCAATATGGTGTTAAAACAGTGTTGCCAGCAGTTTTTAAAAGAAACATTGATAGGTTATTTTTAAAATGTACCAAGATACTAAGAGGGAATTGCAGAATATCAAAATATCATAGTTATGTTTTCAGCATGATAGCTCCCGGATACTTTTTTTGAGCACTTAAAAGAGAGCACTTACCTTTCAGAGTATCTCGAATACCTAATGCAAGAATTGTAGTAAAGCTTTGTTTGACTTAATCATTGTTTTCCTTTTACAAAAGTTTTAACCTCTCATTTTTATTTGAACAGGTACATCAGATCTGAGAGATCAATAATTCTAATCAATTTCTGCCTGTCTATTATCTCATCAAATATCCTTATCCTGGTTGGACAAACTCAGACACATAACAAGGTATGATGATGGATTGTACTAAATTGGCACTTAAATATTGACATCTTTGTTTTATTTGCATTTAGCTTAAAGTAATTATACCAGTTTAATCCTATACTCATAGGATTTGGCATTTTTGGTAAAATATTAACAGACAAGGGAAAATATTTACCATCTTTCATAGTCTTTTTTTCCCCTCCAAAAATCCCTTTTGGTATTGCTCCCTTTGGATAAGTTGTGTTCTCTGTGGTAGTCTTGTATGTTTTGTAACTAAATTTCAAAGTAAAAAAAGTTCAAAGACTCAACATCAAAAGCACAAATTCTGGTTCATTATAATGGTTGTAATAGGATTGTGCTACAGTGTTTTTGTATTTTTATTAACATACTGATACTCAAAAGGCAAGTAGAAATTGCTTAGAAGGTAAAGTACTACTCTTGAAAATGTGCAGAAACAGACATTATAACAAGCTAAAGAACTGTTAAATCTCTGATTGATGTAGCTATAAGAAACTAATAACCCTGCATACCTTACTTGGTGATATATTGCTGGCTTATTATCTGTTCTCACACTCTTCCTGAACATAGTAATCATTTGTCCATCTCCTTTAGAGCATGGCTATGTCTGTGTTTTGAGGTATTATCCAGTGCCTAGTGATACTAGGCAACTTTCAGAAGTGACAGTGAATGCTTAAAATTAACTATAGCTACATGAGAGCTTGGAGTAGAAAATAGGATGTAATTGGTGAATAAAGCAGTATATGATAGAATGCTGTTAAGTTTTGGACTGAGAAAGTGTCTGTAAAGTAGTTCTTTAACCTACTGTGTTATTCATTACATATTTCCACTATCTAATGAAATACATTCATCATCTGATGGATGACTTGTATTTCTACAACACACTTAAAATTAATTGTTTATTCTTTTCAAATGGGTACTTAGAAATTAAGCTGCCGGAAGTCTCATCAATTCAATGCAAGTCACATATCTGTACTTTGTAATACATAACCAAAACAAGCATAGTCATTACTAACACGATTGAACAAGATTATTACAACTAAGATATTAATATGTTTTAAAGTTGTTTAAGTATATAGGGGGAAGAATGAACAAAATATGGATTTGCAGAAGAAACCCATGTTACTTTGCAGATTTTATTCAGGAGACAAAAAGTCAGAATTCACAAGTGATTTCAGAGTGCAGGAAGATTAAACCTCTCTAGAACTTCAGCACTAACATGCATAGTTATACGTACTATTTTATTATGAATTGCAAGAAAAAATACAGTTCAGTAGCTGAAAGTTCCTGTGAATATTACCACTGTGGAATCAGGGTATGAGGACATCAGAATGACTGTGTTTGATAACACAGGCTCAGGCTTGACTTGTGGAACACTGAACTAAAACACACCCTTAATCCAGTTCCTTTAATTTAATCTTAATAGTCTTGAATTTCCTCACTTCTGCTTCCTGAACTCCTGAAAGCAGAAGTATTGTATTGACTTATGTCTGAGAACAGCAAATCCTAAAAATTGCAGTATTCAGAGTAAATAATTGACAGAAAAAACAGCATATCATGAAGTTTACATTTTTAATATATGGCCTGGAAAATTACACTAAAATTGTGGTTTTTGCTACACTTGCCTTCTTTTTGAGTCCTTTTCTAGCTTTTGATACATGTATCACCTGGGAGCTTCTAGCCAGGGAGTACATCTAATGGATCAAAGTGAGAACACGTTTATATCAAGGAAGGTATTCCTTGTTACAGACCTTTCTTTTTACCATTAATTCCACTGATATGTGAATATATTGTAGTTCCAAGAGGCTAACGTGTGAACGCCAGCTAAAGCCAGTGTTTATCAAAAGCTTATTCAAATTAAAGCAATCAGATCCAAGTATAGCTTCAGGATGTTTGTAAGTAGGGATGTTTTTTGGCATCAGATTTATTTGCATTCAAGTTATGATTTTTTTATTTTCATAGTTCCTGTATGACCAGAAGAAGCCAGTGTTTGATTTTTAGTCCATATGTCTAGATTACAATGCTGACATCTGTAGGAAAAATCATGTTTTCATTTTGCTGAGCTGGAAAATTAGATCTGTAAATGGAAACATTAGAAAGAAAATCAGGTCTTTATCTATGGTTTAAGATGAAAAACATTTTAGATTTGCTTCTGGGATTTTATCATTTACTAGAAATCAAACCATTTGGTTTTTTTGTGTTTGAAAATTCTGGGAGAAATCTTGGGAATATTCTATCACAATGACGTAAGATTCAAGTCAGCAGAAAATGTTTCCTGAATAAAGGCTGAAGTGATGTTTTATGGCAAGAAGATGAGCTCAGGTTTTTGAATGTGTTGGAGAAAATTTGAGAATTTGATATGCCAAGTTGAAGAGTTGATTTACTCTGTTCCATTTTCATTCTTGTGTTCATATAATTCTTGTGTTTGTTGGGGCACCTCGTCACTGTCTATATGATGCTGCTAATAGTCACAAACTTGAAGAATACCCTTTTTTTCTGTGCTTTAGTGTGGCTTTACTCTGAGTTGAAATTGTCCCCAGCTCTGCATTTGTGTATATACCCTTTGAGAATAGGTTATTGTAAGTGTTGCAAAGCTGAATTCCAGTTTAAAGTTGAACAATGTGTAAATTAAGCATACCAAAGATGTATTTATAACAAACAGCATATTGTCAGTCTGTCTGCAGTTTGTGATTTTCTCTATCTGCAGTAGACACTGCACCAACTACTTTCATTCATTTCAGTGCTATTCAATCTCCAGGGCATTTATGTGGTTCGTTTTAGTATGCCCATTGACATCTGTGACAAAGAAATAAATATTGAGTCTCTTGGTCTGAATAAATGCAGTTTTTCTGTTATTTTCTTTCTGTTTTATGTAAATCATAAGTAGTTAGCATGTTAGCTTTAGCACTACGCTGTGGAGGCAAAGTATGTCTTCACTGTTTTTGCAAAAGCTGCTTTTAGCAAAGACTAAGTGAGTTTGAATACTGCATTCTCTTTGGTTCAATTAAGTTCTCCCTTTTTTTAGTAAAAAAAGGTTATGGTATTTCCCACACAGCGAAATGGACAAAGTATTTACAGAGGACATGTAGAAGTAGTTTAAATTCTTTCAGGCTATCATAGCTTTTAAATTTCTAACATTCCCCATATAAAAGTGATTTTTTTTCTGTTTCAGTAACTTGAGGATACCCACATTATACTAGAGGCTTAGGTCATGGTGGTATTTAGCTTGTTTTTGAATAGTTCATGATGGGGAGCATGGAGAGGAGTAGGTTTTCTCTTGGAAAATTTGGCCTAGGATAGCAAAAAAGCCTTTTGTCATCAGAAGAGCCTTGCTCCCTTATTCCTCCTTAGCCAAATGTGTTTTGCATTTTATTGATGGACACAGCTGAGAAATGTTCTGCTTTTTTTCAATATGTTTCCCCAAACCTTTCAAAATGCAGAACCCCTTTCAAAGCATTCTTAATGTTTCTAAGTATGGCAGAGATTTCTGTTTTGTCAGATCCTGTTTTCAAAGAGAGGTCACTGAAGGCTGAATTTACAAGAATATTACAAAATTAATTATGTATGTGGTTTAAATGCACTTGGTGTTATACTTGGTATTTCTCTCTGTCTCTTGTTTTCTTTTAAGTGTTATAAGTTAGCGACAGAATAATATTTAAATCTGAGGATATGTGTTTGATACATTGGACATAGCCTGTTAACAGCTGAATTTAGTTGTAAGATTGAATTAAATCTCCTGAATTAAGGAAGGGTAACACTTTTCATGTATAACCTAACTGCTCAAATATCTGTTCTTTCACAAATACTATGAGATGTCCCTAATATCTACAAAAGCATGATGTATTTACTTTGAAGAGACTGACAGTTTTCTTTGAGGAAGTATCTATCAGTCATTTGTAGGTTCCACTGTAATGCAGCTCTTGCTATATTATGTTTCATAATGTTCTTCTTGGCACAAGAGAAATGGTTGTATTTCTTCTATATGTGGACCTTTAATGCTTTAGCTATAAATCTTTACTATACTTCTGATCCCATTAAATGAATAGTTTCTCTACCTCCAATAATTTATTGATTAATATTAGGTGGATTTTTTTAAAATTCTTTTTCCTTTTGCATACATTCTGAAAATACCTGAGTTTTTTCACAGTCCTGCCTAAATGAAACCACATTAGCTCTTTGATGTAAACAATTCTTGTTTATCATTTTTTCCTGCAAAGAAAACAAAAAATGAATGCAATTTAAAATAAACCATGGAATTAATTATACATAGGAACAAAAGTGAATTATTTTCTATGCTGTCTGTTTCTGAGCATACTTAAGAGTTCATTGCTGGAGTTTGGGTCACATGTGAGAAACAGGTGTATTTTTAGAAATGTCATAATACTCTACATTTCGTTAGCCACGGTCAGGCTTATGTGTGCTTGCCAAGGGAAGAACAGGGAAGACATTAAAGCTCAAGGCAGCCCTGATAATCGGTGTCATCCCAGTTTAATTGCAACATTTGGTTTGTTATGCTTACTATTGCATTTTTGGAATTTGTCTCTTAGACCACATCATGAACGGTATGAAAAAGACATGTCCTGACCACCGAGAGCACATCATATAAACAGACTAGTTTTGACAAATGCATTGTAAACAAGCAAAAAACCCATAAAATGTTGTAGACGATAAGATTAGAATGTACACTAAATAGGCCGACTGGACAAAAATAACCCCACTTCAGTCTTTAAAAAAAATAATTTAAATAGAGGTTCTGTGCTGAAAGAAGCAAATACAAATGGGAAGGACTTGAGAAGCCACCTCATCCCATTTCCATAGCACTCTGAAGAAGTGACTGTAACTAGGGCTCCCTCAGGTTTTGAGAAGCGGTGGGTGGTGGGATCCCCTGGGAACTCAGCTAATGTTGAGGTGGTACTAATGCTGCCTCTAACCGTGTGGCTCTTGCCCCATATCTGCCAAGGCCTTACAGATGCAGGCATTGTGGCAATATATCTCCTAGGAAACAGCGGGGGAGACCTAGAAGCAGATGGAATAAAAAGAGGAATGATGCTAACACAGCATTAAGGTTGTGCTAGAAAATCAATGAGGGAGTAGGGAATTCAGTATGTCAGACAGTAGCACTCTGTATTTCAGGTCTTGCCTGGAGAACTTTAGGGGAATACCCCCCAGTTAAGCAGCTGAAGCCAGAGAAAATATATCCTTCCATTTTTGCCAGTACCTAAAATCCAAATCAATCCAAATACTAATACCTACTTTGCAGTTTGTCATGTCTTTCTTTGTGCAACAGCTTTTTAAACAGACGAGCCACAGAACCTCTGGTATGGGTCAGCCATCACAGAAACACACCAATAAATAGGTCAGCAGTCAGTGCTCCACAGCACACACATCTGCCTGATATTCAGGAACTCAGATACAATTAACTGGAGAAAAGCGCACTTAACTGAGTAACTATTACAGGAATAGGTCTGTTTTACCATACCAGATTCTGACAAAACCTGTTAACATCAGCTGAATTAACTTCCTGATTTTAGATTTTCAAGAGAACCTTTGGGAGCAGATCTTTCTTTACCAAGATCAGTAAAGATTGTCATTCATGCTACTGTTACCTGGCTCAGAGGAGAAAGTAACATTCTTCTCAAAAGTGATTGCCAGTCTGTTTCTCAAAATACATCACCTTCACCATTCAGTTTGCTATTTCTAAACAAAACAGACATTTTGATTGTAAGTGGGTTACAGGGAAGAAATTGCGTAGATATTAGCAGCACATGTTCTCTGCCTTTAAACCCCAGAACCTTTTTAAGACCTCTGTGAGCTATTTTAAAATCACAGAATTGTTAAGGTTGGAAGATCATCTGGTCCAACCTAATTTTCAACTCAGGGTCGTCTGTAGGGTCAAAATGGTTTGCTCTGGACCTTATATAGTCAAGAGTTGGAAACCTCCAGGCGTGGAAACTGCATAACCTGCTTGAGAAACTTGCTCCACTGCTTGACTGTCTTCATAGTTAAAAAGTTTTTCCATATAGCTGGTCTGGACCTCTCATACCTATTTATGCCAATTGTTCTTTTTTGTGCCACCACACATCACTGTGAAGAGCTTGGCTTCATGTTCTCAATGATCTCTCTTTAGGCACTGACAGGCTGCTGTCAGATGCCCCTGAAGCCATGTCTTCTCCAGGCTGAACAAGCCCTCCACCCTTAGCCTCCCTTCACAAAGCAAGTATTCCAACCCCCAGGCATCTCAGTCGCCTCTGCTAAACTCACTCCAGTTTATCAATTCTCCCATGCATTGGGCAACTCAATTGTATAGGATACAGTATTCTAGATGTGGTCTAATGAGTGCTGAGCAAAGGATAATCCATCCCTCAACCTACTGGTTGGGCTTTTCTTGATGCAGCCCAGATACTGTCAACCATCTGTTCTGGCAGGGGACACTGCTGACTAATATTCAGCTCACTGTCCATCCTTTGAACCTGGGTGGGTCTGTCTGGATGGCAGCCATGTCCTTGAGCACATAGACTGGTCTGCCCAGGTTGGTGTTATCTACAAACTGTATGAATAAGCATTCCACTGCCTACTCCAGGTCATTGACCGTAAACATCGGTCTCTGGAGAAACCCATGCAGTACTCATTATCTGCTTCCAGTTAAATTGCAACCCATTAGTCACTACACTCTAAACCAACCATCCAACTAGTTTTTATCCATCTGGTTGTCCGCTCATCCAACTGTGTCTTCCTAGTGTGGCTTCAAGACTATTGTGAGAGACTTTGAGCTCATTTTAATGAGTTTTATTTTAAAAACCAAAAGTAACACTAGTTTGGGAATCCAAACTGTGATTGGATTGCCTGTGAAAGACTTAGACTGTCTGACCCATGACCCACTCTGGTGCCACCTCTAGTGTCTTTCAGCTGCTAAGGGTCTTTTCCCACCCATCCTCACAACCACACATTACATGTATGTGCTGAGGAGTGTTACCTAGGGGTAGTCTACTCTGTCCTCCCTGCTTCTGCTGGTGGTCTTGATGCTGGCATGTGTGCTTCTGCTGTCCTGCCTCAGTGAAAAGAAAAAAAAAGCTCAGACTTCCTGAGGTAACACTGCTGATTTGTTCTTCTCAAAATGGTGGGGTTTTCCTCCCTTGTTCTTCTGGACCTGTTTAGCATAGGTTTTTTCCTTTCTCTAGAATTCATCCCCACAGCCCTTGAGGAAATAGCTCATTCTCTCACGAACACCTGTTTGAATAATTTCAGACAATCTGTTGATGACTCAGGTAGCTATTTTGGGCTTCACACCTTTTTCCTACTTCTTTGTTTATTTGTTGAATTTCAGTGGAAATTAAAAAAAAGTCAATGGCAAGTAAATCAACCTACAAACAGTTAAATGTTTATGTCTGTCATTTATTTAATGTTAGTTTTAAGAAAAAGGAAACCATAAGCTATTTTAAGTACAATGGTAAGACAGATTTTTAAATGAATATATGATAGGAATTAACTTCACCAGACTAAGTGGTTTAAGCAATAATGATAACAACAACATTAACAATCAGCAGCTACTCAGCTATTTTCAATCTAGTATGGAAGTTGAATTTCCTACATAGATTTTCTCTCATATGTAGATTTCCATTTCTAAGAATGTAGTCATAGAATCCATTTATCACATAAACTGAAACACAGTTAGATATTTTTATATAGCTATTTGGTAAAATACTACATTAAAATATACAACTCTGAGATAAATGCAATGTAAATATATGCCCTACTACAATCATTATTACAAAATTACTCTTTGAGTATGAAAGACTTTTAAAAGACTAGCATTTAATGAGCAATAGTATAATTATTTTTTTTTGCAAAATATTGTCTACCTTTTGTAGTGGATTTTATTTCTAATTTCCTACAAATTCCTGTTATATCTGCGTATTTTCAGGAGCATATGGTATTGTTTAACCTGGATACGCATTATGAAGTTCATTTGTACAATTCAGGTTTTTCTTTTTTCTAGTATTCTCCTAGGTCAGAGTTTGTAGGGTTCTGTATCTTGCAGTCAAGTCAATGAGAGCGCTGTAAGGGAAATTATTCTTGAATTGGTCTGATTCTCAGATTGGTCTGATCAGAAGCTGTAAATATGCCTATTGTATGCAAATATAATCAGAAGCTCCTTAATTTAACATACTTCACTATGTAAAAACCATGGGGCTAGCCCTTTGTCTACTTTTACATTAAAGTTTTAGAAACAGTATCAAGCAGAAGTTGGAAAAATCAGGCTCAGAGATGATTTAAGAGCCAGTATGAAAATGAATATTGGGGTTTGTGTTGCTTGTGGCTGAAGTACACTCAATTCTGAAAACAAAGCTTGCTAGTGAGTCAGTTCACTTTTTATGGTGGAGTCCCTCTTGCTTTTGCAGTAACTGGGAAAAAAAAAGGGGGGGGGTGGGGGGGGGGGGGGAAAAAAAGGAAAAAAAAAGTGAATTATGTTTTGGTAGATTAAATCAAAGTGTCGAGGATGCTGTTTGAACAGAAGCCAAAACCAGCTGCTCCAGAAGTACAACAGGCTCTGCCCCAGGCAATTGAGAGTTAACCTACCCTGTGCCTTATTAGATTATTTAATTTGTGATTGATTTTAACTCATAGCCAAAATAAACATAAAATCATAATTCTTCTCAGGTGCTAAGACTGAGGTCTGGGTTGCAGTGTCTATGTTCAGACCCATTTATTCATTTTATATTTGTCTGCTTTTGAAGAAAAAGAAAGCTAATGTGGGACTTTCTTTCCTTATGAATCTTGTTTGTCTGCTACAAGTAGCCAGATTTCAACATGTTGTGAGAATCTCTGGATCACAGCAGGACTTTGTGATAAGCATGCTCTGTTTGGGAAATAAAGGAACTCGTGGATATGGTTAAAACCCCAAATTGTGTATCCAGACATCCTCTTGGTGCTACTGTAAAATACATGTAGTGCCTCTAATTTTATTGCTGAAACATGACCTTTTAATATTTGTTTTCATGGATATACATGTTTATTATGTTGAGTTTCAATGAGCTACATCATAGACATCAAATTTGATACAGAAAAAATTGACGATAACTGTGTTTCTCTCTTTTGATGGTTTTGTCAAAATTTATATAAAACTGACATTGTGGTAAAGTAGGTATTTTGTGGAATTTAATAGGAAAATACGCTCAGAATAATTGTTGAAAGAAAACTGTGAAGGTAAATTTGCAACACATGCATTTCACTATAATAATGGACATTTTTAATGAATGTAATTGTGAGAGTTCTAGAACCCTGCAGGGAAATGTACATGTTTGTAATAAAAAGGCTTCAAGCTGTTAAAACCAATAGAATTTCTGAAATGCCAAGAAAGTTCAGTTTTCACTAGACTTCTGGGTTTAAAAACAGGATGGAAAACATGTTAGTATCTCTCCTCTGAAGAAAACTGAAGTATTTCTGGCACAAGGAGTCCAGCAGTTGGAAGGAAGTATGAATAAGGTTGGCACAAAATGTTGTGCCATTAGTAAGTGATTACATATCTGCCTCTAATTAGTAGCATGGCACATAATTTGTGCTATATGTTCTTCATTTCACAAAAAGTCACATGTCCAACCTATCCCGTATTTGCTAAATAATTTTTTTAAGCTAGGAAGTCTAAATTGATTTATTATTCTTTAAATACCACATCAAAGTTAGGTGAAATCTTAGAATGAGAATGGCTGCCTTAACAAGCTTAGCTGAACTACGCAGGACAACAAAGTGCAATGTGTCAGAACCTACAGCTATTGAAACTTGGATGTTAAAAAGATGGTATTAATTGTAAAGCTTTTGTTATTTGCATTAAGATTTATAATTTCGTGTTTTTGAAAGAGTTTTCAAGTCTCTGTCTTTTATTGCGTATCGTCTTATGTCAAGTCCATCAGAATTCAAGCTTGAGTGTTAGCAATTTAAATATTGCCATAAAACCTTCACTTTGGCACTGCTTATCTTTTAAAGGAACACAGAACAGTGAGAGTGGTTCACTGAATTGAGCCATCCCACAAGGCACTGCAGGTGTACTGCAATGGAAAGAAAAATGGTTTTGCTAGGAATCACACTTAGACCTTGGTATCAAGGCAGTATCAGCAATTGTCAAGAACTGCTGCTAAACTCTTGTCTCTTGTAGTTGTTCACAAACCTCTTCCCATAAAATAACTCCAGAAACCAATTTGTAAGAACCTGACCATGTATCTGTTTCCATTAATTTCTAAAGAATTCTTCCTTTTGTAAAGAGCGGTAGCATATAACACCAGTGAAAATATATTCTAGTCGGAGTTTCAAACATCAGTGAGAAGACTCAGTCATATTCCATAAATACCAGAAGAACACTAGCCATTAAACAATCAAACATATCTTTTTAATTGTAGAAAATTGCTGACAATTGCAGACAGAAAGCTTTCAAAACTTCAAATTGTGGCATTAATCCCTGTGCAGACATTTTGCCAGTTCAAAATGCAAAGCCTGAAATGACTGAGAACTAAGCCAAATTGCATTGCATTGCGGTTGCCGTGGATAGGAGCATGCACACAAGCTATTGGTATCGTTCAGCTCACACTTGTTATGCTTGATGACTTGATTGTGTGGTTGAGCCCCTGGAGATCTCAGTTCATTGAAGTTTCAATATACTTCAGTAAACAGATAGAAGCAAAGCAGAGCCGAGGAAGCACTCTGAGGTTTCTTTATCAAAGAAGCACTTTGCAGGACTTCCATTCCAGTTACATGTATACTGCACTCAGTATCTTTAAGAGTTAGACAGTATTAGTGTTAAATAATAAGAATTAATTCAGGCTTTACTAATCTCAGATCATAGCTCTTCTGTTCTCTATATTTAAATATGTTACCTTGTGTCAAAAAGAAGGACTGTTTTGATCACTTTGATTCACTTGTCTCCCCTAGAAACTATTGAGCATCCTACTCCTAGTATGCCATGAAAACTTAAAATTCTTGAAGGAATTTGTTTAATTGGTGTTTAAGAAAAGGGAATAAAAAAATGGATGATTGTGAATGCACAAAACAAGTAGCCTTTCAGCATAGTCCCTAGATTATTTATTCTCCCAACTCCTTGTTAGGCTCATATGCAGAATACTCCCCTGTCTGAGGAGTCTCACCATAGAATCATAGATTCATTTAGGTTGGAAAAGACCTTCAAGATCATCAAGTCCCACCTAGCACTGCCAAGTCCACCTAGAGGCTTTGGTTTTGGTAGCTTCCAAAATATAATAATAGATTTATAATAAAACATTGCCCAGCTTCTAAATAGAGTAAAAAGAAATAAAGAATCTTGTGCCTCCTGGCATCCGGAAGGAAAGATTATTTTCATAAAATTATCTAAAATTGTCAATACAATTGGTTTAGAGACACTGCTGCATATACAGAGGATGGCACTGATTTCAGTGGTTGGTTCTGCAAGCAAAATATTCTGATCTGTTCAGGTCACAGAGCATCCACTAAGAGAATTTCCATCAGGGGAGCAGAGGGAATACAGATAAACTTTCCAAAGGTAATTTAGCTATATCATGTCATCCAGGGCGTAATGAATATTGATACAGTCAGGGAGGTTTTGTGGGAGGAGCCATCCATGCAAAGCATATAATCTAAATTGTAGTATCCTATACTTGCTGATTTTAGTTGCCAAGATGCATCTGAGAGACATGTAGCATTAATTATTAACTACCGTTGTTGTTGATAAAAATAAACCTATCATTAAGGCTCTGGGAGTATTTCCAAGATCAACAAATTTTAAGTTTGGTTTATTAACAGATACAAACATTTTTATTTTATTTCTCCTCCCCAGTCAGAGCCTCAACTTGCTTCATACACACTGCTCCCATAGGGAAAAGCTTGAGTAAATGTATCAGCCTTGCCCTCTATTCTCAATGTCAACACATCTGTCAGCTCACCTGTAGAACAATAGAGTGAGGGAA
>NW_009952052.1:1249474-1281184 GCF_000747805.2 Chaetura pelagica
AAAGAGGTGAGGACACCTTCAGCTGTAGGAAGGCTCTTTAGCCTCCATTTCTGAGCATTTTAGCCTTAGAAATATTAATTGGTACACAGAAGCAGTGGGTGTTATGGCTGGCTGTAAAACTCTGTCAGGTAAAATCAAGCAAAAAAAGAATGTTTCTACCCAACAGCACATGTGAGGGTAGTGTAGCCTACAGAGAAAAGCTGCACTAGAAGCAGCAGTGCTGAGACAGGGACAGACTTATTGATTATAGTCACACATGAGCAGAACCAAACAAATAATTTAGTTTTTGCATTAGTAGAAGTTTCTGACTAGTCTGGAAGTGTCATCCACCAAACACTCTACATGTTAAGCAGATTAGAGCAGTTAAATATGGAGTCCTCAAAAGCTGGTATACCAGTGAAACACATACCAGAAAAGAAAGGTCACAAGCCGTATATAGAGGGCCACAAATAAGGCCACAGATAACAGTATTAGGATCAAAGCCAACAGTTGGGAATGCAGGGACTTCTACACTGGCCTTCTCCATTTCAAATAGAGAAGACAGTATGCAAGTTTACAGTATGCAAGTTTTTTACTTTCTGATCATGTAGGTTTTCTTCAATACCTGAATTTCACCACTGAACAATTTTCTGGTGATGGCAAGTCATTGGAACTCATAAGAAAGAGGGGCAGCATCTGACTACAGTATTCAAATCTTTGAAGGGTTTAGCCAGCTGGACAGCTTTTGTTCGTGGATAATTTCTTACAGACGAACATTGTCCTGTGACTGAGGGTTTGTCCAATGCTCCAACCTGGAGTCTGACAGAAGCAACATCGTCAAGGATTTATGAGTTAGAAGTTAGGAGTTACAAGTTAGAAGGTCATGCATGTGGTCATAATGAGTGGAGTACATTTCTTACTTTCCCTAAGATACTCCTTGCTTTGTCTTAGATGTTTACTGATTTTAGTGCATTCAACACAGATAGATCTGTGCCAGATAAAAATCCACGTCCTCCCACTGAGTTGCTATTTTATTTTTCTGCAGATAGTCTCTTAGTACATAATGTTTTACATGGGAACTTTTTGGATCCCATATACACTAAATTCTTAATATGAGACTCAGCAAGACATAAAACCAGGGGTTAATCACGTGGTTAGCTATGCAGTCAATGATTTAAAATAACTAAAGGGATTTTGTTTCCTTTAAAATGCTACTAATGAAATACTTAATAAGTCATAGTTTGTGTATAATAAAATGCCTGGGCTCGGTCAATGATAATTTTGTTACTTTGGGAGAATTTGAAGTCACGCATACTAAAACTAATACACTAGCATTTGCTTTCAGATGTATGATAAACATCTATACTTCTTTATGCTTTTTGTGCAGTGTTGCATTTTTAAAAATATTTTTGTGGTTATTTTTGAAAGGTATTTCAAAATAACCAAATCTAAATTGGAACAGAGCTCAAAGCACTTTGGAAAAATAATGTTTATATATGCTAATGATTTCTAATTAGGAAGAGAAAACCTGCTAAACACTAAGTTAATGTGTTGCTAACAATACAGTTACTCTGTCTTTAATGACATGTGGTGCCTTCCAGGCCACAGAAAGTTTGAGTGGAGAACAGCTGACCAACATGTTCAGCAGACAGCTACCCATTCTTCTCCTCTTGAAAACAACTCTTAGTCCAAGGGAGAATCCTCCCTGTGAAAACAGAGATGTGGTACTACTGGTTTTGTGGAGAGGAGGGTCACAGTAAAAATATTTCACTTCCTAGCTACTGTGAAAAATGCAGATCACTCCTTGGGCAGGAGTAAAGTGCTTCCTGAGCTCCATATGCATGGTGTCTATCACTGACTGTAAGAAAGGAGGAAAGAGGGAGAACCTACCAGCCAGATTGTCTTTAGGTAGGAGCCAAGAACAGCCCCTGATGTGTGGCATGGAGAAGGAAAGTTCCTGGTTTCAAAGGCTGCATTTTCCATTCCTATCTCCTTCTTGTAAGCATTCATAGTAAGTAGAGATTTCCCCTTCAGACCTTCATGTGGAAAAAATAATCTGTTTTCAAACTACAGATGAAGAAAGTAAAAATGTAATTGCATAGCTGCTTTTTTCAGCTTTTCAGTTCCGCTTTCTTTTTCTTCCTTTCATTTCTTTTACCTTCTCTCTTCATCCATTGCTCACCTTGCATTTGTGATTTGTGATCTTCCAATGTGGTCTGGCTTTCCTCACCCTTTCCCTTGCTTGGCTTCTCTGATACTGCTTCCTTGTTTCTTTGTCATGCAACATTATGATCAAAACCAACCTTTGGGAATTCAGGGCCTTCTGCATAGGCCATCTCCATCTTCACATGGAGAAGACAGCTTACAGGAAACTTTGCCTTCTGATCATATAGATTTTCTTCAGTATTTAAATTTGATTGGTGAATAATTTTCTGGTGATGTCAAGACACTGGAACTCATAAGAGAGGCAGCATCCAACTACAGCATTCAAATCTTAGAGGGCCTGGCCAGTCGGGCAGCTTTTGTTTCCAGATAATTTTATACAGAGGAACATTGTCCTGTGACTGTTGAAGGGTTTGTCCAATTTTCCAATCTAGCGTCTGACAGAAACTACTTCCCCAAGGACTTGCATGTCAGGAGGAGGGAAGGTCTTCTCTGTTCTATTCCCTCCCACTCTCCTGCTCACTTTGTAAATCTGTACTTCTTGTTCACTTGTTTACTCTGTTGAGGATCTCTTTCTTGACTGTCAATCTCAACAGATTATGTATTTACAGTAATGGCTATTCTTTCTTCTGTTGATGCCTTCAAATTATCAAATTGCTTGTCTTAGAATGATAAGGTGAACATTTCAAGCTCAGTTATAACAGCTGAATTCAGTAGCTCTGCCTCATAGAAAAATGAGAAATAAAGTGTGGTTGTGAGATATGATAGCTCAGTAAGACTTTCATCATGTACCAGTGGGACATACATTGTATGCAAACAGTTCTGCAACACTGCTTCTCAATAAGAAATGTTTTGGTTTTCTTTCTGATATCAAACTATAGTTTAAAAGACCATGGGGAGCAGAAATTATATTACTATATATTTATTCTATAATTATACTATGCAATGATGCTGTATATAGTATTTTTTACATATTGTGAAATTATTACTAAAGAGGCTTCCAATCAAAATTCTGTAGTCCTAGCTGGGGGGTTATATTTTAAACTAGACAGCAATCTAATGTGGCACTGATGCTCTGACAGACACAGGCTAGGACTGAGAAACAGCTCATGCACAAGTGCAAGAGAGCCCAGTGATCTAAAGACTTGTTTTGAAGTTCCTTCATAAAACCATCAATTTCATCATGTCATTGCCCTGTTCCTGTGTGGCTTCAGGCTATTATAGCAAATCATACTATTTAGTTTGGGTTTGTTTCGTGTTTTTTTTCCCTTTACCAAACTGAGTGTTGCTATCTCCCATGCTATACTCATATCTGCAGCTACTCTGTCATCTCTTAAGTTGACCAGGCATTTTTAAAATACTTTATGACCAATATGACCTTTAAAAAATCAAACCTACCTTTATAAAAATGTTAATTTTATCTGCTGAAATAATTAAAGCTTTTAAAGAGAGAAAAATCTACTCAGTAAATAAATAAACAGATTGCTTAATACACACCCACCTTCCAGGCTGATCATAGGCCTTTTTTTATCTCTGTGCTGTCAAGAGATTGAGAAAATTGGACTGATGCTCAGAACATCATGTCACTTCCCTGTATCTATCGCTGTATCTATATTTTAGAATCCGTGTAAAATACGGGCTCAGTGAAAAACATTAAATAGGTCCAAGTTGTCAATCGGCTTGTAGCTGCAGCCAGTAAAGCCTCACAAAATGGCAAGTATAGTCTGACAGCAGAACTACTTGGAGACTGTTGCACTCAGCACACAGAGATGTGAGTCACTTTATCACTAGATAAAGTTAAAAACAGTGAAATCAAGCCTGAAGTCTAATTCAGCTCTTTTGTATTCCTTTCAAAGTGCAAATAGGCCATAAACCCTCCACTGCCTGGTTAAGTAGTTCGTTTACAATTGCTTTGTATCAAGTGCTCAACATGAAGTAGCTTGAATATGCTACATACATCCTTCTTCATTTCTACTAGCAGTTTGTCAGAGTAATAGAATGGGTGCTATTCTTTTGGTTTCTTTAATTCCAAATATGGGATTTAATCCCTCTCAACTGTCATTTAGGGCTAGATTTTACTTACAGTGCTTTCCAAGATGCACAATGTTCCAGATTATTATGGGGGCTGTGCAGCATAAAATCCTGCAGAGCTTTGAAATCCAGTTTAAAACCCTGCAGTGCTTTGGAAACGATGGATGTTTATTCAGCAGTATGTCTTGGCACCAGAGTGGTGCAAGGCCCAGGGAGTTTCACAAACAGTCCTGGGACAGTACAAAGTCATTTTACATAGGATCTATCCAAGGAAGACCATTTTGTATTGGCTATACCTGCCAAAAAACACACACCAAACATTTGATACACTTTTAAATAACATTAAGAAAGACTACTTCTGGCAGACCTGACACAGAAGCAAAATTTCTCCTTGTCAGACTAGCTACCTTTTTATGTGTGGGATGCTGGTTTTTTGCCTTGTGTATAACAATCCCTATAATTATTTTTATTTCTTTATTTTAAGCCATCTTTTCTAAAGGGACAGTTTTCAAGATACTGAGTTGCAGAGTTGGGTTTGAAATGAAAAGATCTAACCATTTGTTATATAGCTGTACCAAATAGGACATTTAGTCAGCAGAATTTGATAGATGATAGTGCCTGCAACTGAATTAAACCCTAATTCTGAAGTGAAATCTTTGGAGTCCCACTAAAGCTCTGGGCCCTGTGCAATAATTCTGTTCTAAGACAGGCCTTTTGCTGTAATGACTGTGGTACTGTGAAAAAAAGCCAAATGAACAGTTAACATCCAGCTTTGTGGCCCAGTTAGTTTTTTTCATAATGTTCCTTAACAATAATTCATGGTTCACCTACTAAACACCTCTGTGGAAAAGTTATGTATATTTCATTTGAAATGGTAGCTATTCTGCATTTCCAAAATAGTTTAAAAATACTGTATCCTTGGTTTAGCTTTTTTTGAGAATATTCAACGCATCCCTTGACAGTATAAAATTCCATGAAATTATGCAGGAACTTTTTTTGTGCATTTATGTGTGTAAGTGTGCATGCATGCATCTCTGTGTGTGTGTGTATGCCAGTAAATGCAGGATTTTCCAAATAGGAATCAATCATACGTTGGTTTTGACTTTCAAACACACTGCCTCCTTTGATTATGATGGGATCTACAAGTATGTGTGACAGAAGAATATGGCTTAGTGATTAAACCTATCACTTTCAAACTCTTAAGTCAAAATGCAATATCTTGTTGACATATGAGCAAACTATGAAAACAAAGTCAATGCCACAGATACATAGATACTACTGTTCAGGAAAATATCTGAGCTCAAAGACTTGAGAAACTCACAACATATGCTACTGAATCAAAAGGTAATATGCTATTTTATTTTTTCTTTACTTTAAGATGTGTTTAAAAATATATAAGTAGCTATATTATTTTGAAAACCAAGAAATACATCCAAGACTGTTTTTATTTTTAATATAACAATATTCTAATACATATCAATGCATAACAACATTTATATATTCCTTTAGTCTCATCTGAATTATGTTAATATTTATTGATTTGAACAATTCAATTATTCATATGTTTTGGAGTTCAGAATAATGTTTAGTCTTTTAATGAGGCTGACAGTGGTAGGTGAAGTCTCTGCTGTAGAAGCACACTGGATACTTTTCTGCATATTTGACATCTGGTTCTTTACATCATGCAATTTCCTGTATCGCTTGTCTCATGTTTGAGGCATTTTAGTTGGTGTTAGAGGTAAATATCGTCAGCTTTTATGGCAATAAGATGCTGTGAAACTGGGGTGTATTAAGAAGAGTGTGTCCAGCAGATTGAGGGAGATTTTTCTCCCCCTCTACTTTGCCCAAGTGAGACCTCACTTGAAGTCTTGTGTCCAGTTCTGGGCTCCCCAGTTCAAGAGGGGCAGGGTTTTACTTGAGAGTCCAACAAAGGGCTACAAGGATGACTGGGGAACTGGAGCACCTGCCTTAAGAGGAAAGGCTAAGAGACCTGGGGCTTTTCAGTCTAGAGAAGAGAAGAGTGAGAGGGGATCTAATTAATGTCTATAAATACATGAAGGCTGGGCATCAAGAAGTCAGGGACAATCTCTTTTCACTTGTGCCCTGTGATAGGACAAGGGATGGTGGATCCAAGCTAGAGCATAGGAAGTTCCACCTCAACATAAGGAAGAACTTGTTTACTTTAAAGACCCATCTGTATGCATTTCTGAGTGATCTGCCCTATGCTCTGGCAGGGGGGCTGGACTCAGTGATCTCCAGAGGTCCCTTCCAGCCCCTAACATTCTGTGATTCTGTAAACATGTTATGGATCCATGAGCAAGCTACTTGAATTGAATCTTACTTTGCACAATGAAACAGTTGCTTTTCAGGGGGCTGAGAATCAAGTCATGTCTTATGTTTAGTAGTCATGACATTATATCCAGCTGAATGTATTCCTCTTTCTATTAAGTTTTTCTGTGAGCAATCACTGTAATGACAAAGCTACCATGTTAACATTTTTAAGCAACTATTGGGGTTGATTTGCCTACAGGTTCCCCAGTGACAGTGGATGTTCCAATAATTTTACAAAAAGAAGTGACAGGTTGTGCTCTCTCAAGTGACTGTGCTATTTCTTTATGCCTCCAGATTCTACCATCTCACCAGGAAACTTAATATTTGATCAAAAAGATTAGTATATATTTGCAATGTAATATTAAACTGATTTAACTTTAACTTTGCTGCTCTTCAATTACTGCTCTTGCCAGGTATAAGCACGAGTTTGTGTGCCAAAGAGGACTTGCTTTAGCCTGAATTTCAGTACCTTCTTTACCTTAAGGGTAGAAAGAATGTATTTATTTCTTAATCTAACTATACGGTTTAGTATTATAATTAGCTTTTAACTAGACACTTTTGTAATAAGACAGCCCTAATAACTTACCCTTTTCTTGAACATACAAATATGCAAGAATATTAGTCATCAGCTCCACTGATATCGTAGTAACTTCAAGTAGTTGAAGACATTACAGATACAGAGACTATTGGTTTTAGGCACATTTCCTTGGGGCATCCCCTCAATGACAAGTGGGGTATATAATTCAAAATGTTGCATTTTAGACTTAATGAAGTCAGTGAGAATTCTGTGCCAACACTAGTAGCTTCATGGTTTTGCTCTTTGTGGAAAGATTCAAGCACTGAAGTTACTGCAATGTTTTCAGAAATAAAATCCAGATACCTTTAAAATAATAATAATAGTAGTAATAGTAATAATAATAATAACAATAATGATAATAATAATAATAATTTAAATCTCAGTAATCCCAGAATACTATTTCAGACTTGCTGCAAAATGCACCCATCTCAGGACCTGAACTGCTCAGCATGTCACTCGCCTCCAAATCCATGTATGGTACAGAAATCAGATATTCCCTCAAGGACCAGCTCTGAAGGACCTAATCTGCTCTGTGTTCTAAGGGCACATCTAACCCGCAGTGACAGATCCAGCCTTCTAACAAAAAATGCCTAAGACTGCACTTTTTTTTGTCCCTCTGGGGTCCAGGCTGTGGGTGAAGAAAGGATAAATTCATACATTCCCACTGTTAAGTGTTGTACTACAGGTCTTCAGGTTAAAATGTTGTTAGGAGTCTTCTGCTTTTCTGAAGCCAGTTCAATTCTTCAATTAAAGAAAAAACTTCAATTAAAGAAAAACTCAGAACTAATTTATGTAAAGCAACATCTGTGGAATTGAAATGCTGTCTGCACATAATTTAAATTTAAAAAAATATTTTCCCTTTCTGATCCTGTGTGAAACCTAACTGCCTGTCAGTAACACTTTCTTAAACAAAGTTTAGAACATACCAACATATCTGCATGAAAGTGTTGATATTAATTATCATTCCATAACAGAAATGTGTTGTTGATTGTAATAGGATGTAGTAATATATTTAGAGAATTTTCAATCCTGCCTAAACACACATCATCTGCACTCCTTCAGCAGCAGTTAGGCAAATACATGGTCAAAGACTTGAGCAGATGATGGGAGTGTGGTACTCATGTGGCTCCACTGGTCCCGTGATGGGGTGGTACATCCAGGGATGCCTTGAGATCAGTGCACAGCACTGTTTCCTGCCACCTGGAGGAACTGCAGGTGCATCAGTTTTCATACTGACTGGTCTACATGCTTATCTTAAAAGCACTATTTTCTAACACTGTTCTTTATGCGTGTTTTAAGACAAAATGCAACCTCTGGATACATTTAACAATATGTCAGATTTGTTTGGATTCTTAACCACAGTGTCAAGTTTCATTTAAATGAAAAAGAAGAGGTCACATGGATAAAGCTGTCTACATTCAGATTCTTGCTAATTTTTTTTGGTCATTATACTCTTGTTGTTATACTCTTTTCTTTGTGATGTACTTATACTGTGAGGTGAAGAAATACACTTAGAAAATGTGAATTTTCATAGTTGCATTGTTTAAGCCAGAGGTCTTAAAGATTTCAAGTCACTTGAATAGTTTAAAAGTATCCTTTAATTCACAGAAATTAATTACCTATACAATTAAGTAAATGAAAGCAGCTAGTCATATTAAGCCTCATTTTCATATATCACACAGCATGAAAAGCAATGTTGTTTTTTTTTCATTTTTTGTATGGTCTTACTTTCATTCCAGAGTTACTGGCAAGATTATATTAGATTTTTTTAAGTTTGTGATGGATTTATTACATTTAACGAGCACGCAATGTATAGCTCCTCGGCCTTGGCTGACATTTGGAAATTAGACTTCCAACAGTGAAATCTTGTCACGGATGGGTTTTAGATTACACAAGCATTCATGATTAGAGCTTTTCGTACATAATGTGGAGTGCAATCATCAGTTAAATGGTAAATGGGCATGCCATTGTAATGTGGTACCAGCACAGAGAACAGACTTCAGAGAGTTTAATTTTTTGCTGACTTGGAACTTAACTTTATTATGAACTTAATTCACAGTTCTATTCTTGAATGTATGTGGAGACATGGAGGAGAAAGATATCTGTATAGATTTAAAAACTGTACTTTAAACTGTTTACAGTGTATAAGACAGTAGAACAAGTTGTTTAATTGAGTTATCAGGAAAACAAAATGTTGTCTTAGTTTCTGCCAGATTAGCTTTCATGTATACATGTGCCTTCTACATGGTAGATATATATTTGTACATAAATGAATTGCAACTACCATAATCTTTTAAAATATTACTTTTTTAATACCTCTGTCTTGCACAGCAACATTAAAGTTGAGAATTTACAATTATGACCAACTTGAAAAACAACTATACGTTTCAGAGTAACAGACATAGGCAAAAAATGAAATGAAATGTGCATAATATTTTTCTCATTTTATACATATTAATCTGTACTGGCTTTCTAAAAACCCAGCTGCATCTTTTATACTGATAAAGCAGTGTTTTAGCCAACTAAGTTGTCTCAGGCCTAGACCCAAAGTAAGAATTTAGGGATTATCTGAGTAATATAGAAGTTTTTAGTCAGAAAAGCCACAAAACATAATGCCATCTGTCCCTTCACATAAGATGGCTAGACTCTACTGTTCAAACTGTAGAAAAAGTTAAAGAGTCCTGAAAAAAAGGTGTGCACAGGTATCAGTGTGCTGAGTCAGCAATACCTGCATTACAAATGAGAAAACATTGAGGAGAGATTCACTGTTGCAAGCTTAGCACTTCTACTTGCATGAGATTCATAATCTGAGAGCCCTTGCCTCTTTCAGGGCTGCTCTCCCTCCTTTTATACCATGTCTGAGAGTTAAAATACTTAGGTGGGATGCATAGAAGTGATTTTTGTCCTTCCTCTTCTCAATTAGCCAGAAGTGCATGTTGATGTGCCAAGGAATGACCCAACAGCTTGGTACTGGGTGTTTTGAAAGGGTTTCTTCTCAGTCATTTCTGTAGAAGAAATTTCCCTTTATGTAAAATACTTAAATATTTTTTGGAACACAGTCTAGGGACCAGGTCTCATGGGTAAATATAATTAACAAATTTAGAATCACTCTCCTTCCTTCTTGCTGTCAAGCTAAAAGCTGCTTTTTGTCTTACTGAATAATTATTATCAACAGTGGAAAAGTCTCCATAGAAAGAGAAAGAGAGGCCAAGACTGTGCCAATTCTGGCAGAGTTATTCACATAGTAGCGTCTCCTCACTGGTATGACAACTCTTCTCTGGCATTGCTACAATGGTAGGCAAGGACACTGTACAATCTGTGAGGCGTATTCCAAAATTTCAGAAGTGTCCTATTCAAATTCTGGCCAATACCAGAACTTTTGGGGTTCTATACATTCCTCATGGTAGAAATCAGTGTGCCTTGAGAACCATCCTGGTAAAATATAAGTTTCTTCTAAATTGGGCAGCAGCAAAGTAGAGACTGTGAATATCTGCATTTTTGCACCTGAAGAGATAGGGACCTAAGTACCTTTGTAAAGATGAGGTCATTTTGCCTGTGTTGTGGCAACTATTCATACAATATCTGTAAGATTTACCCTAGAGATATTTACATTTTATCAATTTAAAATAATTTTATGTACTCTTTCTTTGAAAGACTATGCAAATGAAAAGTCAAATCTATGTAACTGGTTAATATAGCCGCCATATTCATGACACATGAACAGGAAGAGCCAGGCTGGATACATAGATAAACTGGGACAGTTTTCAATATTTTACAGCAAAATTGAATCCTCCTGCCATTTAGGAAACAAACAAACAAGACTTTAGAAGTGAGTTAGTTTTAAGCTGGTTTCTATTTTTTCACAAGTTTGCAAACAACATTTTAATCCACTGAAGTTTTCTCTTAATAGCCTTGAATCTTAGTATGTGCTTGATTATATCAACTATTACCAACCCATGTGAACATTTTTTCACTTTTCTGTTCCATTTTTCTCCTGACATGTTTTCAGCAATATGTATTTTCTACTTTTGTATGTGATCACTGCTCTTTAAAATGCAGCAATTTTTAGTTCCATGACTGCTCCATGAGGCAAGACCACAAGGCAGTGAGCCAAATAGATTACTGGAATAAGCAGGCCAACCTCTATTGACTTTGCCAGCATCAGGCCAGTTTATACTAGTGTCAGATTTGGTTTATCTAATTTCATCTGACAGAGAACATCCCATCAGTCTACATACTTTGCTTTTGATTTAGCAATTTTAAGTTAGTAATTGACTGTGACAGTTTATGCTTTTTCTTTTTTTTTTTCTTTTTCTTTTTCTTTTTTTTTTTTTTTTCCAAAATGATGCAGTCCTCTAAAGTCAATCTGAAGAGACAAAATGGCTAGAAGTCTATTTCAAGTAGCCCTTAGGGGATCAGCTCAATACAATCTTCTCAGCCTAGGGTAGCAATATTGCAGTAACGTAAGACCAATCTCATAGAAAACATCTGGACTGGCTGAGAGTATAGCAATAAAAAAAGGAGACATCATTCTGCATTCCTCCCCTGCCTTCATCCAGTAGTGACCAAGTGCTCCAGGTTTGGAATATACAAGTTCCCAGAATATTCTAACGACAGCCATACACCATATTTACTTCAGTGAAAAGGCCTTTGTGCATGTGTGCATCTGTTTGCGTATCACCTCCTGAACTGTGCTCTATCCACTGTCACCACACATGAAAACCCACCCTGGAAGATCTGAGATCTACTAAATTGGATGCATAATAAATACAGTAAAGGCCACTAGCTAGTCACAGGAGTCAGGTGGCCAGGGGAATTAAAACAAAGTCTAGAATTTTACCTTGTGTGAAATAAAGCTAAATCCACTGACTTCAAGACAGTTATCTGGGCTTAGGCCAGGCTGGTTTGTGCTTCTTAAAGCAAGACAGAATCCTGAAAAAAAGAGAAAACAAAGTCTGTAATTACCTAAGGATGCAGAGAACATGCATTGTCAGGGTACTGTGTTGCCCATAAATTAAACCACCATTCATATTTTCAAAATATAGTGCTAAGCAGAGAAATCAAATTGTGCAGTTACAACCAGCATGCAACTTATTCATATGTCAGAGTGTTTTTTTCATATTTTTGAGTTGGAGTTTTAAACAAATGATGGTGTGTTTTAGGGGATCAGTGACTTTATGGCACATCTTACTACTGATGGAAACTGCAGAGTTAAAGTCTTAGACATCAAAATTAACCTGTTTGGAAAATATAATTCTAAAACTTTAAAAATCAAAAAAATATTAAAGGCAGTGTTAATTTCAGATTCTGAACAGAAGATCTTGAAAGTGTCAACATGGGCTGTTCTGGATCAGAATTCTTCATTACTGGAAACTAGTATTAACAGGAAGTTAAACAGAAAAAGCCCAGTGGATTCCAGCTCATTCCATCTCCCTTTTTTTGACTGCTTTCTTAATTATCCAATAAAAACTACCTTTCCTACTTCCTTTGCAGAGACCTTACAAGTTCCCTGCCAAGGCAAGCCAGAGAGCCTCAGTCAGTATCTCAGTTAGTCTTCTGAGGGTCACAGCAGAATAAAACAGTCGCACTCTTGCAAGAGAAATTAAGCATAAAAGTTTTATTAAAATTTTGTTTTAAATCATTAAGGGTGGTGACAGAGAAGGAAATCTAGAAAATCTAGATTCCCTGCACTCTAAGTTGATCAGGAAAATATCAATCATTATGTTATCTGAGGCTTCCAATATATAAAATAACGAAGATTAAAAGTTTCTGACATTTGGAGAGGGGGTGGGGGAACCGTGAAAGGATCTCTTTCTCAAAATTAAAGTTATTCAGTTACTGCCTGAATATTTTCCATAAATGTCAAGTTTATTCTCAAATTATCTTCAAGGCAAGTGTTAGCATAAAGTACTGAAATTGTAGGAAAAATATTACTCTTACTACAAACCTTCCTATCTATTTATGAGTAAATCAGATCAGTGGGACCATGTATCTTTCAGGACAGTCTTTAGAATCCTCTACCTGTCTTTAAAACTTTCTTGGGTCTCCAGCAAGATTACACTTAGGCCTCCAATATGTAGGCAAACACAATAATGGACAGAATTTATTATTTTTTACCCAATCAGCTGAGAAAAATGGAAGGACTGAACACAACAATGTCAGAACCAGATACCGCAATATGTCAGAATGGACTTGTTCAATAACAGTTTTCATTATCTACTTCTGCCAAGACATAAAGGCTCCTCTGTTTGCTTATTTTGTCATTGCAATGGCAGGAAATAACTTCCTTTTACCATCTAAACACAATTAGAATATGATACAACTAGCATGAGCTTAGTACATCACTAGCTTCTCTCATGCTGCTTTTTCCTGCATTCCTCTTTTGTCAAGCCAAGTAATGGAAAATAATTTAGTTACCTGTCCTGATGAGTATAGACACACTATACACAGATTTGTGAAAATACCTGTTTGAGGATTTATTTACGGATATATTGCTAGAATATATCTTGCCACTCTGCTGTAATAGAGTACATTTTCAAGCTGCATTCCAAAAATAGTACTTTTCAGGCTTCCCCATTGAGAAAAGACCCAAGTGTGAAACATTCACTGAAGACACATAGCTGCAGATTGTGGATAAGGGCACATCCTTTAAGAGGAGGAGCAGTATTTCTGAGACAGCCTGCCTCATGGAGCCTCCAGGGAAACTGGAGCCTCCCCAAACCCAAATGCAATCAGAGTTCTTGTTCTGGACTACTAGCTTTTTAAAGCTATTGGCTAAGCCTTCTAGTAAATGGGTTTTGAAACTCCTCCCTGTTATGCCTGAACCATTAGCAATGTTCTGGTTTAAGGGAAGAATGCATAGCAAGCTATTGGTAGTCTATCAGCTATATCAGATTATACTCCATCAAGTGCTGCCAATTTTTTTTACAGACATAGTGTCAATTTTCTCTTTGATTGACTGGCAAAGACATCTTCTTATAATAGAAGAGAGCTTTCATGCATGTGAGTCTTGGAGAGGAATCTCTCTGTAGCAAATCTCTCTCAACTAACACCAGGCACTAACAATTTCTTATTTTTCAACAAAAATAAGCAGTAACAGCTTATTTTTTGTATCAAATTTATCTCGTATGTGCATTACATAGGTTAAGAGATGAGAGCCTGCTATCAGCTTGGCTATATTTCTTTCATACTGAAGTCATCCTTTCCAGAGTAGAGGATGACAGTTGATGTTTCTGTGCTTGCAGACTAATGACAGCCGCTCAGAGAGAATCATCTGTCAATACTGAGCATTTTGAGTTTTCTCTCCTACCTACAAACCTTTACTTATGAATTTTTTTGTCCTTATCTCAACAATGTTGCTCAAACTTTTCCATTTCAAAATTCAGCCTTCCGGTTTTCTCTCTGCTTGCTCACATACACTGTACAAGTAATACCCCCTGTATCTCTGTCATTACAAAAAAAATCATATCACTAGCATAAGTAACATGAAAGTTAAAACTGGTAAACTCAATACTTAAAATAAGGTATTTTGGAAACTATGGCATTAAAACATTTCTCAAACTGGCCTTTCTAGTTTTTTTTTCATCTGGTGAGGGAAAAGTAATTCTTGTAGCTCGTAATTTATAAGGACTAAGTAGTAAATGTGCAAAAAACCATAATGAGTCAATATGTAATGACTTGATCATACTAAACAATTTCCTCCTAAAATCTAACCTAAATCTACCCTCTTCCAGTTTTGATCTCACTCTTGTCCTCTCACTACAAGCCCTTGTAAAAAGTCCCTCCCCAGTGTCCTGTAGGCCTTCTTCCGGTAGTGGAACACCACTATAAGTCCCTCTGGAGCCTTCTCTTCTCCAGACCCAACTGGGAGAACCCCAGAACACTGACTCTCTCAGCCTGTCCTCACAGGAGAGATGCTCCAGCCCTCAGATCATCTTCGTGGCCCTTCTCTGGACTTTTTCCAGGAGCTTCATGTCCTTATGTTGGGGGCTCCAGAACTGGACACAGTAATCGAGGTAGGGTCTGATGAGAGACAAGTAAGTAGAGGGGAATCAAGTCCCTTGACCTGCTAGCTATGTTTCTTTTGACACAGCCTGGGAGATGGTTGAGTTATGGGCTGCAGGCTCACAGTGCCAGCTCATGTTGAGCTTCTCATCCACCATCACCCCTAAGTCCTTCTCTTCCCACCTAAGTAGCAGGGTACTCATCATAACTGCAAGAGTTCCAACATGGCATGATGACAGTAGTATTCACTGAGAATGGAGGAGAGATAGTTGAAGACTTGAGTGAAAGCGAGGAAGAGGATGCAAAGTTAAATGGGTGGACCATCAAAACAGCAAGAGTTCCAACACACTCACTAGCTGACTTGGCACCCAGTGAAATAATGTGTTATCCATTATTGAAACCTGGTCTCAGGAGTGAATACAGTAATGCATATAGAACAAGTAGCAGTTAGCAGCAGAATATGCAAGCCTTAGGCTTTTTTAGAAAGAACATTAGAGTGACAGATATTGTCCTTCTTTAAGGATTACAGGACAGGAGTACTTACAGTTGTATCTTCCGCATGGTAAAAGATGAATTCTGTGTCTTAGATAAATGTTCAAATACACCCTTTCTTTGCTATCTTCATCATTGATAAAGGGCCTGAAAGTTCCTTTATGCATACTAAGGTTGTTTTTAGATGGCAGAGGAGTATGCCTGGGGCAGATGAGGCTAAAAGGATAATACAGGAAAATAAAAGAGAGTAGCAATATTGAAGAATCTATTCAGAAGAGATTAATGGGTGTAATAGAAATAAAGGAAACAATAAAAGTTGAATAAAACCTAGAAAGATTAAAAGAAAGGCAATAAAAATATTTTTAAAAAATAATTCAATTAAAAAGTTAATATTGATGTAAAAAGCACGTAGAATTATATTGGTGTTTTAAACCATTATTAAACCCCTGAGAACATACAGATATCAAAAATGCTCAAAGCCTATATTTTTTCTATATGCAGTGGAGAACAAAGAATATAAAATTCTAGGCATAAGAGATAAAAATGTCAGGTGTAGTAGCAGTGAAACTGTATTTGCATAAAATAACCAACAATAATACCAAAGTGACTCTAATTACTGGACCTTTTGATGTTGAGTAAGCCACCTTGCACTCTACTTTTAAGGAATGAGAAAAGTTTTCAACTAGGGTATGTGAAACTTTTGCAGCCGCAAAGTATAATGTAATTTGAAATGTGAAGTGGCCAGACCAGCAACTGACTTCAAGCAAAACCAACCAATATAGAATATGAAGAAATGACATTGTTGTTTTTCTTGTATAGGAAAAGTCCAGCCTATACTTCTCTTCTCTACTTTGACTTGCTTACTGTCTTGCTTTTTTAAAAATTGTTACTGATAGTGATCACCCATTTTAAATACAGAGAACAGCTTTCAAACAAGGAGAATACTGCAGAATCTAAGACAGTTTTACATGCGACTGCTTACATAAAGGCTTTAGTAATATTTATTCAATTTGTTGTTTGACATCATCTTACCATTGCATTACCCCTGGAATTACTTAATTATTCCCGAATCATCACCTGTGGAAACACTGTGTGTTTTAAAATATTGGTTCGTCTGTTATTGCCCCTGGAAAGTGTTACATTATCAAGAACTTTTTCCTATTAGATTCCCTAATTTTTTCCTACTTTCATATAAACTTTTGTGTTCTATCTGCAGTGAATAAAGAGAAAAATTGATCCCTTATATTTTAATAGGAAAGGTCGAAGCACTTTTGCATAGTATCTCAGTTTAGTTGCATCTGCACTAGTACCTTAATATGTTTTGTATATTATCAGCAGTTATGAACAATAATAAATTGCAAGAATTCGTACTCTGAGATTTGCTGTATTCCCAACCTCTATTCAATCTGTAGTAATCTCAGGTAACTGTGCAGGGGTGAAAAAAAGTCTTGTTAAATATGGGGATCTGCCAAATATATTGTGGACATCAAAAATGTTTTAGTTTTTTTAGTACTAAACTGTGAATAATTAGACACAGTAATGTGGAAACCTTAAATAAAAGGCTTGGCTCTTTACTGCCAAGGACTCCACATAACCATTTATTCTTGTGCAAAGAGGGTCTAAGTGCTACAAGCCTATAACAACAGTATATACTTCCACTTTGCACTCATACACACCAAGTGTAATAAATAAATGTACACAAAGACACTTGGTGCCTATTCATTGAGAGGATGGATAAGTACTAAAGCATGCAAGGGCCAGAGAGGTTCAAGCAGTAGAAAATACGAAAATATTTCAGCTTTAGTTGAAACACATGCAGGTCATACAAGGTACAAGGAAAGGGAAAAAGTAGAAACATTAGTATTACTGAATCTGGAAAACTGAAAAAAACATCAGTGTCTTTTACTATAAACGTATTTATTACAATATTTAAATATAATATACAGATAAAATATTTCATTACAGCTTTTCCATGAAGAGGACAAAAAAAGTTGTCTGTTTTTCTAACATTTTACATTAAGATATTACTGATCATTAATAAGTGCATTTAATAATTTTTTTTGTCTTTGATTCTGTGTAACCCTCAAACTTGAGCAGAGGTATGTGTTGTTCTCATAATTCAGTGTCTGGGGGTTTTACATCCACCACTGTATTTGTCCTGGCAGTACTTCTGCAGGGTACCATTTGTTTTCCTTCTTCACAAATGGGGCAGGGGGCAAGAGAGACCATCAGTAATATTTCATGTAGTAGGTAGACAGGCATGTCTGATCAAAAAGAAATTATAGAAACATTTCTGCAATTTTTTATTTCTAAATTAAGTTTTGATGTAGTAAGGAAAGCATTGCTCAGAACATTTACAGAGAGAGAAAGTGAAATCCGTGTTTTGTTACAACGATTTCAGAAACTCTATGTCTTTGTCTATACATCTGTAATGAATTAACAGGGCCAGGAAATGTTCTCTGCCCCTGAGCACCATTGGTGTTGTGCAGCCTATCCAGACAAACTCTTGCCTTCCAGAAGGGGCAGGCTGCCTCCATACTGTCTGTAGGCCAGTGCTGTCTTGTGGACCATGACAGGTACTGTTCAGGGGGGTGTTGCTTGGCAGAGACCATGGCAAGGGTCAAGATAGTGCAGCAGTATGGATAATAAACTGCCAGGTGCTTGGACCCATAGCCTGACCTTGCTTAGTTTTTCTGCCACAGACATAGCCTGCATTTTGACTTGGTTTAACTATAGTACAGTGTGATGAGGCCTTGAAACTGTAATCAAGTTGATATATCTAGCAAAGTCACTGCTACAGGAACTTTTTAATGTTCTTCTTATGAAAGACAAAACAAAAACAAACAAAACAAACAAAAAACCCCAAACAACAAACAAAAAACCCAAACAAAAAACACAAAAAAAAACCCAAACAACAAACAAAAAACCCAAACAAAAAACACACACAAAACCCCAAACAAAAAAAAATCACAAAATCCCAAAGCGAATTCTAAAATAACAACACTAAAAACTCTACCACTTGTCAAAGAGTTTTCTAGGATCTGGCAAGGTATGTTTTTTATTTTCTTACATCCATCACCTTATACTTCTAGTGTCTGAACTCAATCAGAGCAAGCTACCACACAAGATATTGTTCTTGGTGCACTGATGCGTGTATCTTAGTGTCACTCAAATTTTGGAAGATATCTCTGCCTGAAGTACAATATGGATTAGACAGTGCTGTCTCTTAAAATTTGACCATCAGTTATGTGGAAATCAATTAAGTCCTTCCAAAACAATAGTAAGTTTGTTAGATGCTGACTTCACTGATAGCTCCCTCTTCGGCAGATTTGGATAGGTTCCTGGCAAATCTAGTCCATTGGTTATTTGTCTCTTATTTCTTGGCATTAACTGTCAGATGCTGTGATTGTTGCCAGGACCAGGTCAATGCAGACTTGAAAATCTTTCTTTAAAACCTTTTAGTATTTTGTTGGTAGCTACTTAATTTAAGCAGTGGATACTGGTGCTTTTTGCCTTTGCATTCAGTGCTGACAAAAATTAGTCAAAATCTTGATATCTAATGTAGAATGTCATGCAAGAATTTTGAACCCAAGAGTTCCACTAATTGTTTATGGCTTTTTCAATGTTAAAATGCAAGAGGAAAAAATCAACTGCTAATTGTTCCTTTTCTGTCTAGTCTTCTGTTTACTTCTAAGAGCAACTGTGACTTTTTAGAGTCATGTATGTGATTGCATGAATGTAATAATTTAAAAAAATGTCTGTACACATTTCTCCTTTATTTGTCATAACCAGGTATAGTCTCAAATTAGAAACACCCTATATAGTACAGGTTTGTTTAGAGGTGGCTGAATTTCCTGTTTATTCATATCATGCTTGTGAATTTCCCAATTCATGATTCTTATTCCGAGTCATGTCAGCTTTTTTGACCTCAAAACTTCATTTATTCATCTACCATACTAATTAATGTCTCTGCTGTAAATATACACATCTTGGTCATATATTTGTGTATTTAGAAATCTAGATGAAACTGTCTCTGAGCCCCAAACAATTCTGTTCAAGAAGTGTGGAAAGACACTGGCAATCTGACAGTCTGAATGACTGTTTTGGAGGAGTTCAGGTGGTGAAGATCCATGACCAACATCCATTAGATGCACAGCTTCCTGACAAGGGCTTTGATGCAGATGTGCAATGAAACAGGTTCTTCAGCTAGATGGATTTGCCAGGAACCTACACTACCGTCTGACTGTGATCATGCTTTGGCCACCAGCATTCAAATTAATGCCCAGTGAACTACAGCCAGCACATGTTCTTGTCTGTGTGTCCTTACAAATGCACCACTTCCCTGAAGGGATTCAGTTAATTCTTTCACAGTTGTGACTTCCTCTTTTCCTCAATATTGCCTCATAAAATCCCTCTTACGCTGCTACCGTATAAACCACATTGCTATTTTTTAAGATTTCATGAGACCTCACATTTCCTAGTGTGAGATCTAGGTCTAAATAGAGCTGTGCTGGCAAACTAGTATCTCTGATGCTTTCAGCTATCTTGTCTTTTATTAGTGTCTGCTTTTAATGCTCCATATTTGCAGGGTTCAGCAAGACTGAACTACAGCAGCTAAAAGCTGCTGATCTTTATTTTTTTTTCCTCTCCTGCTTTTGCTTCTGGAACCTTACAATACATTTGGCCTTGTCATATCTAACATTCTTTCTCCTTGGTCCATTAATATGAAAAGCCCATTGTGTTTTGGTTTATTCTTTTCTCCCACTTTCATTCTGGGAAGGGACACATAGGACCTTCAGCAGTGTCACCTGTGGCATATATCAGAACACTTGCCTGATATTGCCAACTACACTACAAGCCATGATGCTGCTGAAGTCTCTAGATGGAGCAAGGCCCTCACAATGGCCTTTATCACACAGCCACTTGTAATCTTGACTTCATTGCTGCAGAGAGCTGGGGCTGAGTTTCCATCAGGAATTTCCTCTTTCTCTGTTGATTCACCCCTGCACCAGTTTTGCAAGGTTTCTTCTTCTTTATTCCTCCTTTAGACAGGGTGATATTTTCCACTCCTTGTGTGACTGCAGGTGACCACATAAACAAAGATGCCTAATATTTGAGCTTTATCTGAAAACTTCTCAAATGAGGACATTCTTTCTGCTTACTGTCCTCACTCTTCTGCAATTTGGAGTCCTCTCTGGGCAACTGCACAGACTACTGCCCAACCCACCGCTTCAGCCATGGATATAAAGACATAGTTCATTTCTGGTGATCAAACTGACATTTCCCAACACCAGAAACAGCAGCTAAAACAAATCTGTTGCCTAGAGGAAACAGGCAAAACCTGCTGATCAGGGTGAACTTTGCCCTCAAACCCATCTGTAACTAACGGGAAGCTCTAACCTAGGCCTCATTGATAGGGCCTTATGAGCCTTGCAATCCTAACTGGACCAAACCTAAACACTACAGGGAAAGGGAATTAAATGTCTGTCAGTATTACAGCTTTAGAATTTCCTATGGCAAATTCTCCCTTGCCAGTACAAAAAGGCATACAGAAGGCAAAGATTTGGCTCATTCAGTCCCATTTCCACTAGGAAGATTTTTTCATTAACATTTATCACCGTATTTTGGCAGATAAAATTCCATTAATTATAGCTGATTTGCTAAAGCAACAAAATAATTGTTTCAAATCCCTCACCTCTGGAATAAGTGATGTATAAGTATGCTTGTCATATCAATTTCAATCCAGGGACTAGGAAAACAGGATTAGAACAATGTGAACCAGTCTAATGGCTAGCATAAACTAAACAAGTGCAAGTCTCACATGGTCCTGCTTAAAGGGGTTAAGCCACAAGAAGAGTGGGAAGCACTGCAGCAATTAGTCTCAGTTGTGCTTTTTATATAGACATATATATATATATCTTTTTTATATGTTTATTTCACTGATTGAAGCATTCCTTTCCCTGAAACTTCTTATATTGCAAATAAAATAGAAAGAAATACATTTTAAAAAGTAGGTTTCTAAGAAATTTGTCTAGCAAATAAAAGAAAGACTGGGTGATGATTCTTCTATCAAAATTGAGTGGAATACTCAATATTTCTGTTTACAGAAAATTAATCCTAAATTAATGTCCTGTTCACCAATTTGTTAAACTCCCATTGCTACAACAAACCCTAAAAACCCTCCAGATAGTTTTTACTGGCTATAAATGTGTAACAAGACCATAAAAGATATGTACCTCAAGTCAGAAATGTCAAGAATGTTATTATTTTTTTCAACTCACAAAAAAAGCCAAAAAAATACTCTGTAAGCCCACACACAAAGTGACTTTAAAACAATAGCACAGCAACTTTAAAAAATACTCCAGTTATTATGAAGGGACAGAAGAGTAACTTTACTGGTTTTGTTTTAATCTTAAAAGAAGAGAACTTTTATAATTATCCAAAAACTGCTACACAATAAAACAGCTGTAGAAAGCCAAATGTCTTGGCCTGGCTTCTAGGAGCTATGTTACTAGATTTTTAATCAAGTAATTTTACCCAACTTTGCAGAGAGCCTCAGATTCAAAATAACCTGGGAGATCCTCCATGGAGTTGCTACTTTGCTTTTGATGACTCTGGGCATCTTGCTGAGGCTGTCTGCTGCAGTCAGGTGGAATATCAGAGAGCAAAATAATTATATCAACAATACATAGACCTATTTTTATAGTGTCTGAATCAGTCTCCACGGCAACATTTTTTAGCCTGTTTAGATTTTTATTTTAAATCTCTGTCTCTCCCCCTTCTTGCATTATTCTGTTAAGTGGCAGATATTGATAGAAAGATAAAGCATATCTGTTGAGATTGGAAGGTGGTTGTCTGAGTTATGTTTGACCTTTCCCTTCGACAGATATTTCAAAGACATTCCACTAAACTTTCCTTTTCTTTGAGAAAAAGTTACAAAGAAAAAAAGAAATTTACATTCTGCTTGAAATCCAAATACTCCAGATATACATAGATATATTATTTTCTCTGAGTCTGAGAGTTTTATGAGAGTAGTGTGTGTGTCTTCTTTACTGTTCTGTAGTTGGGGGGAGGCAAGTACAGGCAGGAAAAAAAAAAATTATCCAAGATCAGCCAATCAGCTAACAGTTCCACTGAATGTAGTAGCAGATTTACGAATTCTCAGTACATTAGCAAGTGGCCTCTGATACTACATTTTATACCTAAGCTCTCTTTATTTGGAAGGTTTACATTTATGGCTCATTATATCCTTGCCTCTTTCTTCTGTTGCTATATGAAAAATGCCCACAAACAAGAAGAAAATAGGACTATATCCTGGGAACTGCAAAACAGGTTGCCTTAAAAGGCCATTAAATTCACAGAGAAAAAGAAACCTAGATAAAGTAGAGGAAATTTGTTTTTATAAAATCTTGTTCAGTTACATTGAATCAAAGTATTTCATGTAAGAATAGTAGATCTGAAACTTACATTCTTCATGGGAAGGAAGACTGACACCTATAATGAAGTGGGTATGATATTCCTGGGCAGTAGAGGAATGAAAGCAGCTGGTGCTGGTTTGGTCTACCTGCACAGAAGAGTTTTACTGAGGACCTTGGACCTTTGTGTAAATAGCCCACCAATGGAGGGCCCGTTATTCACAGCTATGGAGATGAAGGGGATTTTCTCCACACAGACAGAATTCTTATCCCTCCTAATTTGACCTGATTTTTAAAATTATCTGATAGAATTTTGATACCTGCAGAATCAGATCAGCTCAGTGGTCTTGTTCATTCTGCTGTCTACATTAAGCAGACATATAGGAAAGAGTATAGGAAGAAGAAATGAATGATCCTTTCTCTGATATGCCTTCCTGACTTTTTGCAGTCAGCAGTTTAAAGATTTTTCTGAGCCAAGACTGCATCCAAAACATCCAGCAGGCATCCATTTTAAACTCATTTATCTCTTTGGCTGCCTTAAATCCTAAACCAGTGAGTTCCTCATTTCAGTTTTGTGATGTGTCAATGACATAAAAAAAAAAAAAAAAGTAATATATTGAGCATCCTAGTTCTTACATTCAAAATTTTATTTGAATGCAAATCACATTATTTGTATCCTGAGCAGAGTTGTTTGTCTTTACAGTCCCTCACAATAACTGGAAGTAAATTTTAAAAAGCACCACAGATGAGACTGATTCATTTGTATCCAACACTCAGACAAAATTACAGATGATCTGCTGCATCCTGTTGGCTGTTATCTTTCATCAAAAACCAGAGTGCTGTGATACAAGCCAAAGTGTCATAATTTCAGCTTCATCAGAATGTGCTTTATTTTTAAGCACCAGCGATCCTCTTACAAATATTATAAACTGTGCAATTTCTTTAATTGAAAATTTAGTATCTGGTGGTTTGTGATTTAGAATATGAAACTGTAAGAGGATTTTTTGCAATATATATGGTGATAGTTTATTGAGATCTATTGGGTAATTAAAATGAGTGCTTTTTACAGAGAAGTTTTTTTTAAAAAAAATCCATCAGCAATACCAACCAATGCTTTTCTGCTACATATAGATAGAAAGGTATCTTACAATTGGCCAACTAAATGTGTAACACACTAGTAAAAAAGACTCTTTAAAAATATTTGTAATGGCTAAAAATTTCAAAGTTATTTAGAGGAGAGGGAAAGAAAGACAGAAAAAAAAGGCAAAAAAAAAATAGCCTCATCCAGCTGAAGTTAGTTCAACAGTTGTTCTAAAGCAATTAGTAGCAAGCACTTCCCATAAAGCCATCAAAGCCTTACTACTTTCAAGGCTGAAAACAGTTTATCTTTAGTGTGGATTGAGAAGTTAAAATTAAAGAAGGAAAGAACCAGGAAATAGCAGCACACTTAAAGCTGACTAGAACTAAAATCGATGACAAGAGCCAGTCAGAAACGCATGAGTAATTTATTAAGCAAGGATAGATTTGGGTAAGTAACACTGCAAAATCAGTCCTTCTTCTGAAATGTGGGATGATAAATTAATAGTTTTGTAAACTGAGCAGTTTTGTTTGCCCTTTGACTAATTTATAAAACAAGCCTTTGAGAAGTGGATTAGCTTTTTTCTTACCTGGCTTTCACTGCTGTACTTACCCCAAAGCTGTATTAAATCTCCTGGGGTAGAGACATTACTAGAATTAAACTTCTATCAAGGCATCACCCTGAGTGATTACGTTATTAGCAATCATGTTTATCAGGTGTCTCAGAGTGCTTAGCTCTGTACCAGCATGGAGGGAGAGCACCAGGGGCTCCTCTCTCAAGGAGACTGCAGTCTGAGTCAGGCACAGAGCAGATACAAATCAAAACACTAAAATCAGAACAATAAAGATGTAGTTTTATTTAGGTCTATCTTCTCTTCGGTGAAATATACGTTCATTCATATAGTGATGTCATGCAGTTCATTAGGGAATACAAATCAGCTTCTTATGAAGTGTTCATATTTCTCTTCTGCATGTGCAAGTGGCCAGTGTTCTAAGTGGAACAGAAGATTAAACTGCCCAGATAAATACAGGAATCTCCAATCATCATCTTTGGTATGAAAAATACATAGATACAAGAATAAAGTACATTTTAAGAAAGTGTTCATAATGGGGCCTTTGTACACTGCCTGCTTCCTCTTGTTGCTGCTTGTATGTCCACAGCTCAGAAACTGACATGATCCTCAAACTGATCATGTGGACTTTCTGGTTCCTTTCTTCTTCCCTGAAACAGCAAGCTTTGAGACACTGTAACTCTTTTATTGCTGTAGGCATCTTTAATGGGAAGCCCTTCAAATTTCTTGGCAAGCATTATTTAAGAGTATAGCTAAAGCCCATGTTGAGAAAGCTGTCATGTTGCTAGGCACTAGTTCTCTCTGTAGTTAATCTTGCTGAAATCTCTGTGCACTCTCTTCAGTGTTCCTCTACAAATTTTTTCCTTCCTCATTTGGAAAGCCCTTTTTTCTCCAACAGGAAGCTCATGTTCTTCGACTCTCTAGGAGTTAAGGAAAGGTGAAACGAGCAGATACAGGGCATTGCAGAGAGCTGTGTGGTCCTAAGAAGACTCTTGATAGTGACTCCCACAGGAAAATATATTTGGAGCATATAGAAAGAAAACTTGTGCCAGCTTCTCCTCCAGATTGTGTTTACAGAAATGGATTCACCTCACCTTACATCCCAAGTATTAACTAACTCAGCTAAACCTTTTCTCTGGCCCCATGAGAACAAACAGAGGGAAGTGGACTACAGAAAAGAAAGCCAAGGCAAATAAAAAGATGGTAATTCTCATTAATCAAGAAATCTAGCTTGAAGTAATATGATGGAGTGTGTTTTACTGGTTACAACTCCTACTGCTGCATCTGGTCCCTCTACAAAACTATTTCAGTCTTTGTTCCTTTAGAACACACAGGTTGCTATAGTGTTCCTCTTTAATAATCACAATTTTTATAATCATGCTAAAGAAATAATTGTGAAAGCTCACACACTGCTTGTCATTCATACTAATTTATCATTACCACAAACCTTTTATCCTACTATTTTAATATAGCAGATAAAGAGAAGTGAATGAATGTGATACTTCACAGAATTTCCTCCTTTCTGGAAGACAGTGCAAAGGTATAAGCAGTATAACTGATATCACTTTTTAGAAAAAAAAAAAGAGAAAAATCATCACTTTTTGCTTTCTTTTGCAAGTGATGAATGGAAGCTAATGTTACAATATTAGCTGAGTGGAGAAGTTCACTTTTCAACCTATTGCTCTCCTTCCTGTTAGTCAATCTTCCATATATGTGTGGTCATAACCTGTTCTCTCTGTGGATACCATTGCCTTTTTTCTTTCAACTTCCATAAATTATCTGATTCCCCAGCATGCCAGTAGCCATGGTATACAGCGACCAGAGCTAATTGTCAGACAGCTATGTGAAGTATATTGCCATAAAATCTTTATTCTATGTGAAAATCACTTAGATTACATGAATATGATTAGAAACATAATTATTCAATATTGTCCCTCTCCTATATTTAGATGGATTCTAAATTTATAGCATTTTTTTAGCTATTCCACAAAATATAGCCCTCTATTAGGCATTTCTTTCTTCCAGCTGAAATTTCACCCTGTTGATGAGACAGCTTCATGGCCATTATGTGGATCTCTACATGAAGTGAAGAAAGAGATGGATAGCCTCTGAAGCAACCCATGACTAATGCATTACTAAAGCATTACAAATTAATATAATGACCATAAGAGGAATTAATGTGATTTATGATGCTGTTGTATAAGTTTGCATTGACTATGTTGCACATGAACTAGGGCAACGTCAGTCAGTTGCCCATACTGGAGATTCTGTTCTTTGCCCCTCGTTCTGTGTTCACTCTCAGGTACACAGGTTGACATGATCTTATATAGAGATGTGAACCAATCTCCTCAGACTTCTGTCTGCTGAAAATATTCCTTTGCAATGCATAAACCACCCAAGGCTCTCTCTGCCTCCACTTGCTTTTATAGTGTGACAGTGTGTCCTCTGATTCTAAGGCTACAGGGAAAGTGTATATATTTCAGATTAAAAACATGCAGATTGATAATTAAATGAAACTGTAAAAAGTAGCAAACCACATGCGTACATGTGTATCCCATTGACCACTTTTAGATGCATTTACATGACTTTTTTAAAAGTGCCTGTCTCTGTGTTTGTCTATTTGTTACATAAACACTGCTTGATTCAGAAGTCTCTGCTCTCTCAGTGTAGGCACGCAAGGACACACACACACACACACACACACACACACCCTACTTGGATTCAGTGTTAGATTCCTGTACTGGGTCTGGCTGGAATGGAGTTCATTTTCTTCACAGGAGCCCATATGGTGCTGAGGTTTGGATTTCTGACTAAAAGAGTGTTGCTAACACACTGATGGTTTAGCTATCACTGAGCAGTGCTTGCACAGTATCAAGACTTTAATTTCTTATCTGTCTGGCTGGTGAGCAGGCTGGGCACAGGCAAGAAGTTGGGAGGGGACACAGCTCAGTCAGTTGACTCCAACTGACCAAAGGGACATCCCATACCATATAATTTTGTGCTCAGCAATACAACTGGGTGTGGTCTTTCAACGATAGCTGTTGCTTGGAGACAGGCTGGGCAACAGTCTGCTGGTGGGAGGTGGTGAGTGATTGCCTTTGCATCACTTGGTGCATGGGTTTTTTTCCTTCACTTATTAAACTGTCTTTATCTCAACCCACAAGTTTTTCTCACTTTTGATTTTCCGATTCTCTCCCTCATCTTGCTGGAGAGAGTGACTGGGTGGGTGCTTAGCTGCTGGCTGCAGTCATCCAGCTACATTTTCTCAAACCCACCACATATTTTACTGGATAAGAGAACAAAGCCAAAATGTTCTACGTGTCTCTCTAGGTGGGCATGACCCCAAGGACTGGCATGATGTCATCCAAACTCTTGAAGCATTAGCACTCTTCCTGGCTTAATTTTGTTCCGCACTAAATAGCATTATCCCAGGCAATGCTTTGAGCATGGGAGAGCTGGAATTGGCAAGAGACCAGTGATGGCAGGCTTTTTGGATATGGCCATCGTATTTTGGAGTACAAAGAAACTTACTAACATAGACATTCAGTGCATCATTCCAGCTGGCTGCAAGATGAGTGAATGCTTTCTAACCTGTTGTGTTTGCAAGTACAAATAGATGTAGCCATAATGTATCTTTTAAAAATAAACTGAAGTTGTGTGGTAGGAGAATAAATTACCAAAATAATGTGGGTACTATCTCCATTTCCTGGATTATTTCTATTTTGGACTTAACTTTCTCAAAAGGGACCATATCTCATTGTCTTTCTGTACAGCAAATCCTGAAAGACACTGTTCTTTGAGGAAATCTGGACGTGCTAGAAACTGATATACTTGGTGGCAAAATCATCCTTTTCCTGTTATCATTATTCTTATATAAAGACTTTTAAGGCCTATGTATACAACTGTGATTAAAAAAGAAACATAAAGAATAAGCGTAGGTGACATTTGGTAATGTTCTAATAGCATTGCAAAGCTATTGCTTCAGTGGTTTCAGCCAATAGTGTAAAGAGATGGAACTTCTACAGTTATGCAGAGAGGAGTATTTGCTGACTCCAATATCCGAGACAAGAAGATGGACTGTTTTCATATGGCAGGATTATAATCAGCACTGTCAGACTAAGTGAAAGGCTTTGTTATTGAACTTCCCTTTCTAGTCATTATTTTGATTGCTGTGTAAACTCCCTAAAATTACAGTAATTTTATTGTTAGTAAATAAGATCAAAGTTTAAAATAGAGCAAGCAGATGATCTGATTTAAGAGTGGACATACTCAAAAGACAATCACATTTTCCTAAGAGAAAAAAGTATTTGACAAGTTTTCACCCATGTAGCACTGAGGGGCAACACAAGGCATTATTTCCTATCTACCCAGTCAAGGTTTTTCCTGGTAATTTTTCCATCAGGACATCAGTTTTCACTGGCTGCACTTGGATCCTCTTGTAGGAGTTTGAAGTCTCACAGGTCCAGTCAGCACAGGTTTATGAAAGACAGGTTGTGCCTGATGAACCTGATCTCTTTCTATGACAAGATGACCCATGTGGCCAGTGAGGGAAGGGCTGTGTATGTTGTCTACCTGGACTTCTCTAAAGCCTTTGAAACTGTCTCCCACTGCATTCTGATGAAAAAACTGGCTGCTCATGGCTTGAACATGTATATACACTCTGCTGGGTAAAACACTGGACAACCTGGCCCACAGAATGGTAGTGAATGGAGTCAAATCCAGCAGGCAGCTGGTCTCAAGTGGTGTTCCTCAGGGCTCACTATTTGGGCCACTTCTTTTTAACATCTTTATCAACGATCTTGATGAGGAGATAGAATACACCCTCAGTAAGTTTGCAGATGACACCAAGTTGTTAGGGAGTGTTGGTCTGCCTGAAGGTAGGGAGGCTCTACTTGGGCAGAATAGATTGATGGGCCGAGATCAACTTTATGAAGTTCAACAACACCAAGCGCTGGGTCCTGCACTTGGGCCATAACAACCCCATGAAACACTATAGGCTTGGGGAAGAGTGACTGGAAAGCTGCCCGGTGGAAAGGTTCTGATTGAGATGTGGCTGAATTTGAGCCAGCAGTGTGCCCAGGTGGCCAAGAAGGCCAGTGGTGTCTTGGCCTGTGTTAGAAATAGAGTGGCAAGCAGTACCAGGAAGGTGATTGTCCCTCTGTACTCAATATTGGTAAGGCCACACCTCAAATTCTGTGTCCAGTTTTGGGCACCTCAATACAAGAAGGACATCGAGGTGAGGGAGCATATTGAAAGAAGGGCAATGAAGCTGGTGAAGAGCCTTGAAAGCAAATCTTATGAGGAGCAACTGAGGGAACTGGGGCTGTTCAGTCTGAAGAAGAGGAGTTTGAGGGGAGACCTCATCACCCTCTACAACCTCCTGAAAGGACATTGTAAAGAGGCAGGCATTGGTCTCTCTTCACAATTAACTGGTGATAGAACAAGAAGAAGTAGCCTCAAGCTGTGCCAGGCTTTAGACAAGACATTAGGAAGAACTTTTTCACTGAAAGTGTTGTCAAATGTTGGAACATGCTGGCCAGGGAGGTGGTTGAGTCACCATCCCTGGATGTGTTTAAAAGTCATCTAGATGTGGTGGTTGTGGATATTGTGTAGTGCTGGACTTGGTAGAGTAGTGTTCATGGTTGGAGTCAATGATCTTAAAGGTCTTTTACAACCTAAGTGACTCTATGATTCTATGGCTCTATATTCAGACTCCACTGTCTTAAACATGTCCGCATATGTTCTGTTTCCTCCATATGTTATGCTGTCTCTTCAAGGAAGCTCCTTCAATTCTTTGTCTCTGTCAGTACCTGGACTCTTTCTCAGAACACCATGGGGAAGTCCTTCACAACTGTGCACCAATCTACTCTTTTCTTTAGCTGCAGTCATTGCTGAATCATGTGTAACCCTTGTTCTTAGCTCAGCCACCCCTTCATTATCAATCCTGGCTCATTGCCCCTAGCTACTCACAGAGAACTTTTAAATAAATTAAAGTTTGGAAGACTCAGGACCTTTAGGACACTCTTGCCTTGGTTGTTCATCACTCTAATTGACTGTTGGCTCTTGTATCCTTCATTATTCTGCAAATAGGCATAGCCATTAGTATGCCAGTGCAACCAAATATTTCTACTTGCAACAACTCAAAGAGAGATCTAAAAATCTGAGTATCTTTATATAATGATTTGAAATTAACATACAGCACATTGTTCTGTGTTATAGCCAAACAGCTTTTGCTTCATTGTTAATGCAGTTGTCTCGTTATTATATCTCCTCAATCCTGCCAAGAGCATTTGTCTTCATTTAAGAAAGCAAAATGCACGTTTCATATTTTAACATAAAACCAATGTGGAATTTTCGGTCTAAAAACAGTTTCTGAAAAATAGCTCTCCTGAAAATCAAAGTATAATAACACCAGTGAAGCCGGTGTATTATTTATCCATAATCTCCACTTTAATTTGCATAGTTCCTAAGTAAATAGAATTGTTTCTGGCAGCCCGGTAAAACCACTCTGACAGCCAGCATGCATTGTCTTTTTTTTTTTCCTATGAGTCACAGCCAGTTACAGAGACTTTTCAGGCCAAATTGCACTTTTGTCATTATCAACCCAGTCCCTTATGTTTCCACTGCACCTTCAGTTCTGCTCTTCTGTAATACTGTTACCATCAGTGATGTGCAAGAAAAAACTTAAATTCTTCAATAGATTTCAGAGACCAGGTTGATTATGCTTCCCCATCAATTAAAAAACCACAAAACTGGATTTTATCCACAAGTCTGTTTTATCCATCTTTAAATTAAAAAATATTCAGGCTCAGCACAAAACCTCACAAAGCTATTTTTGTAGAGTAATTTTTCAGGATAGTATAACCCTAAATTTAATTATTTTATCTTCATTCCTCCCGAGTTCAGTAACAAAGAACTTACTTTAACAAGGCATACCAGCGATTCCCACTGTTTGTTTGTTTGTTTGTTTTTTCTGCAACTGAGCATGATCATGTTACACTCAAAAGGGTTGATTTTCCAGAACCAAAAAATGCCAAATACAAGAAAAATAAGAGAAATAGGAAAGAGT
>NW_009952052.1:1281414-1305675 GCF_000747805.2 Chaetura pelagica
AAGAGTGTTCTCCGGCAAAGTGAAGCATCACTATTACAACATGGTGATAGCAATTTTAAATTAATTACTCAGGAAGAAGTTAAAAAACTTGTATTTAAATTTGTTTTATGCTGCAGAGTTGCAAAGGGCTTCTTATTTTCTTTTAAATCTGATTGAAAATTTGCTGTTCTGAGTTTCGTAAACTTCACAACACATTCACGTGAGGACATAGTTAAAAAACGAAGTTATTTTTCCTGACAAAGTTGACATTTACCTTGTTTAAAGTGTTTAATATCAAAGCCAACAGTATAAATTAATTATGTTAAGGAAGTCATCTCCACTTACCAGAAAAAAATTCATCCAATACTTTGTAAACATTTAAAGCACTTAGGATAGGAAGCAAGATCACAAACCTCTGATCATGCAGCTTTCATACATTATTCTATAGGTGTAATGCCCAATATGAAGCCTACTTAAATTAAAGTAAGTCTTTCCACTGACTTTTGAATTAATCCTGTACATTAGAGGATCATATTCCTTAATTTCCTGCCTACCCAGAAAAATTCACATCTTCACAGCACAAAGGCAAGAAGGGAAGAGCTTCCCTTGACATGCTTTGTGATTGAAGAAATTAAATTGCCTCTGAGTAATCAATTCTGTGATATTGCTTGTGCTGAGCTTATTTGCTTGAATATAACCTAGCAATAACAATCCAAACAAGGAGGAAGACTAAAATGAGTATAAGGAAACTCTATGAGAACTGTCTTCCAGCTGGCTTTCAATTTGCAAGAAAACACTTCTGAGTTAACACATTACAAACCTACACATTGTATTAACAATGTCCAGAGAATATTGTAAACATGGAATGAATTTTACTCTCTCATATGTTAGCAGTAGCCGAGCATATTATGAATTATGCAGTTGGACTTCTTGCTTCTATCCCAACCAGTAAGCAAAATGAGCCTCAAATATTTCTGTAGCCCAAAGCCAAACTATCAAAGCACTGCTGCATCCATCACAACCAAGCTCTCCAGTGCAGGAAGACAGCTGTGTGCAAGCTGACTGTCAGGCAGGGCTCCTGACCCACGTTCTCCTTCAGTCTGTGCATGGGCCTGGTCTGGTCAAGCATTTTTTGGCCCAGGTCAAAACTGTGCCAAGGAATTCACTAACAATTTAGCAGCATGGCTCACATAAAGGATACCTTTACTGTTACTAGTACTGCTTTACAACAGAGCAAGCATATGGAGCAAGCAACTTCCATTCTTTTTTTTCATCAAATAAAACCCTGCAGCCTCACCCTTCACATCTAGTTGACAGAATGATTTTGTACTATGTACATTAAAAGGTCCAGAGAAGAAGAGTGGCTAGCAGAGGAATTAATTGGATTTAAAAAAGCAGTTCTCTATGGACTTAACAGAAGGATGTTGAATTGCAACTATAAGGTATTAAATTTGAATGTTACTGAGGTTACTGATATGAATGATAGAGGTGACAACTATCAGAGGAGAAAACTAGCTGCAAGGGCAAAAGCTAAACAGAAGGCTCTGTACAATTTCTGTGGATCAGATATAAACAGAACTGCTGCTGATGTCCTTCATAAATCAGTGTCAAAAAAAATTTGTGAATTCTTTACTTACAGGGAGGTGATTTTCAAAAATGCATTTGGGGTTGAACATTGGAGGAAGAGGAGCAGGATTTGAATGTGTCCATAAAGCATCTAAAGGAATTCATACAAAAATAAGACACATAGTTAAAGTGTGAATGGAAAGTACAAAGACAGAGAAAATTTATGGTTTCTAGTATGTTTTCTTTCAGTCACACTTACAGAATTGCATGAGGATCACTGAGGTTATACTGTCAGTTAAGAGGACAGACTCCAAAATAGAAGACAAGATATGACAAACAAACCTCAAATCAAAATAGCTGAACAAACAATAATTCACCCTGAGACTGCACACATGTTATGCACCTCAGAGTTTAGCAACTGTTGTGATAATCTGCACATGATAAAAAATAAAAAATCAAAACTTAATACTGAAAGTTTCTTCCCATGACATTGTGTTGCTGTTGATGATGTAGAGGTCCTTTATGAGAATGCAGTCATAAACTAAACCAAAGGAACTGCAGAAACAGCTGGGTCATTTACAGCCAGATTATAAGCAATTTATCAAGACCTAGAAAGGCATCTTGTTTGTTGTGGGCAAACAAAAATGATTGAGTAGAAGAACAAAAAATCGAGTGCCCTTAGTTATTGTTCATTATCTTTGTGGGGGAGATCATGTAACTACTCAAAATTCACTGCTGTTGCACTAAAAAATTAGCTTGCTCTACAAATCCAACCAAAGGTAACCATTCAAATCTTCTTGTACAGCATATAGAATCCTGCATGCTCATGGAGTAAAATACAAATTATTTTGGGTTATCGTGTCAGATATTGGGACACAATGTAATGAAGTCAAACCGCTGGAGTCTTCAATCCCTAAAGATGCCAGAAAAGGTTTTTACAAGATCTAAAAATGTGTCTGTCAGATAATTAAAGTAAATAGTTTCTTAGCTGTGGATTTGAAATACAAATAACATTATTTTAGACCAATTCCTTCCACTGAAGTGCTATTTTCAGTATGGGTGTCAGGTTTCCTGCAATATTGGCATGAACAAGAGATTAATACTTGAGTATGGGAAAAAAAAAAAGGTAGTTTTTTAAAAATGAAATTATATCTTCAAAGCTTTATGGTGCCAGTAATATTAATGATCCTGGAAGAGAAACCTGAAATTCTACACCTGTGGTTTCTTAGACGTTTAAGATCCTAACCGTTTCAAGTATGTTTGCAACTGAAAATGGACTTCCTTGCCATATTTTTTTGTCATTGAAAATCTGTTCTCCTTCCAGAAATGTATTCCTGAGATGCAAGCCCTTCCTTCTTTATCCCACATTCTCTAAAAGTTCATCTACTATTTCATGGCAGTTTACTCTAGAAATTAGTATTTACTGTACAAGACAGCAGTATTTGACCAGTATACTGTATCTCTGTATTCTGACAGTATCTGCTGGTTCAGAGACAAAGGTACTGTATTGTGCAAATTGATTTAAACATAATTTTAATTTAAGAAGCCATATAAATAATAATAACAGCATTTTCCTTTTTGAATTTATGTTTTTATTTTAAAGAAAGAAAAGATAAATTGAGGACTTGAGAGTCACAAAAAAGCCAATGAAACATATCATTTTGACATAGAATTATATTTCTGCTCTTTCTTATGTCCTTTGCATTGTCTTTTGTTTGTTTCATTTATTCTTTATTGTGATCTTTAAGTGCTCTTCGTGTGTTCAGTTCATGGTCAGGACTTTCTTTTATAAGAATAAAATTAGCACCCAGTTAATTTATCTCCTTAGGCTTATCTCCTCAGAGCTAGATGAAAGGCAAGACTTTTTTTTAATCTCTAAGAAAATTTATTATTTAAATTATTTTCTGCTGCTTTTAATTTCTGCTTCATGATGGAATCCAGCTGAGTGGATTTTAGCACTATTTATTTTGCTGTTACCAATACAGATGTCATTTTTCATGTTCATTTTGCAGCAGCTTTGATTCTTGTACTATTTATCACAACCTAGAGACAAGCAACTAGTATCTTGAAGCAAAAAGAACCTGTTTCAGGGCAAGAAGACAAATCAAGTGTCCTTACTTAACCCATTTTTTCTTTGTGTGGAAGATCTGTTGGCACTGCTATTAAAAAAAACACACAACACCATTCTGTTAAAAAATAAAAACCCAACCAGTTACTAAAAAAATAATTATAAATTATTATTTTGAGGTTGCATTTATGACCTACTTTTTTTGTAGGTCATTAAAGTGGATAAAATGTCTCTATATTATTCATCCTTATTGCAATAAAATGTTGATCACTAGAATAAGTAGCTTTGTATTTCCAATGTGTTTTACATTTCTCATCTGTGCTTCAGTGCCGTAATTCAAAGTGGGTGTCTTACAAGAATGAAAAAAGAAAGAATTTGATACCACATGTAAGCTCTTGCTTTCAGTAGTATATTGTTTATTAAAAAGGGAGGTATTCTCTTAGATATTTGAGGTAGCTAAACAATTGAGGTTCAATTAAAGCTCATGAAATTGTGCATTCTGAGGACAGAAAAGCTCCCTACTCCTACTTGTAATTAGAATTAAACGTGGGGAGCTGAGAACAACAGCAATGGAAGGGCAGGTTGAGTAACAGAGTTAATTTCAGAAGCTTGAAGAAATAATAAATAAATTAGGCTTTGTAAATTCGTTTTGTTGCAAGTTGACAGGTGCTCAGCACAAGTAATTAATTCAGTGAGTTTTAATAAACTAGAAGTGGAAATAAATGTCCTCCTAAAGCAATGGGGAAGATGTGTACCACAAAGTCTTGGTGCAGGCAGGTTGACAAACTGGCTTGCTGTGAGTGATGGGCCACAAGGTTCTAGTGATGCTGCTGCATGTGCAGCAAGGTGAGAGGAGGTGGTGGTCCCAGAAAAGAGGAGAGGGAGAAGGAGAGATTAGGATAACTCTATGTCATGGGGAAAAAGGGGAGGGGGGAGGTACTAATACAGTGCTTGTTAAAATTAGGAATTCCTGGCTTGAGATACTCAGTGCTCCATTTAATAGTAGCCTTTGGTGAAAATTATTTTTTGTTTCTATTTGTAAATAGTCTTCCCAGATAAAGCACTTTCCGAGACAGAACAGCATTGTCTGCTTATTTGTTTATCAAAGGGGAAGAACACAGAACTACATAAAAAGCTAGATTTGGTTGACTGTGCTGAGCCCATGCTATACCTGGGACAGGGGAATTTCATTTGCCAGGACAGCTTCTTTGGCTGGGGAAGGAAGGAGGCTGAATTTACTTCAAGCATTATGTCATCACGGTCCCACAGTGTAATGTTAGGTAATGTTTTAAACCTGATTTGCATTTTCTGATGATATGTAACGAAAATCCTCTGCTATATTAGTGATGCAGACTCACTATCGATGTTCATTAAAAAGCCTTGTCTGCCATTCAGAAGTTAGTTATGATCAGCAGTCATATATTCCAGCTAGAGGACAGATCGCTTCTAATGAAGCGATCTTCTCATTTTGTGATCATCATGATCCTTGATATATTTCATCACATTTTTTGCTTCCACAACAGCCATACCCACATTTGAGTCAGATTATCATCATCTATCTTTCAATACAGGGATTACGTTATTAATTAAATTCTACAGTCTATGCTCAGTCAGCCAAAAGAGTTAGCAAGGTGTTCATCTACACAATCAGGATTTATTTGTGTTTGCATTCTTTATAAGGGAAATACTATAGTCACATGTTTTTCAGGGTAATACTATATTTTACCTATGTAGTTTCTCCCTAAAATATTGTGTACTATTCCTCAAAAGTAATTTTATTGTCAGATTCTTATTCCAGCAGAACATGCTTGCTTTTACAAACACATCGATAGGAAAGCAAATTAAAGTTGCCTAGTGGGGATTCATAACCTATGAGCCAGCTAGTAATATAAAGGACATTTCCTTATTTTTTATTATATTTATTGTGTATTTGACTATATAGGTTTCTCATTTACAGGAAATACTGCTATCAGCCAGGCTTTAACAGGATAAACTTTATAAATCCACATACTTTAGGGACATACAAACAGAAGAACTGATGGCAAAATCTAGGATGGAATAACTAGTGCATTTTCAGGATCTGCTGGGTTTTTTTCAGGTTTACACTCCTCACTTTTAAAAAATTAACAATATTTCTCTTGCTTATATAGAAAACTTTTCCCTCAAACTTAAATAGACAATTTGACCCAGGACTAGAAAACAAGGTGTTGGTCACATTTGCAGATTCATACCAGGAATTAATTAAGTTTTGAATCCTCAAGTGCATAATGTTTTGAAAGTTCGGAAGCTGGTACGAGCTAATGTTAATATCAAGTGATACCAGTTATCAGCTATGTATTTCAGATAACTATTGAAGGGAACCAACACAAGTGGTTTCAAATAATAATCTGGGAAAACACAATAGAAAAGTCAAAAAGACCTAAAAGTAGCTAGGAATATAAAATGAACTTAAAAAATGAGTGGTGTCATATATATCTTATCCTTGCCAAATTTTTGTACTAACCATCCTTGATTCAACAATGTATGCAAGCATTGATATATAATTAGGAACTTGCATGTTTTCTCCCTAAATAGTTTGCTGAACTGGGATTTTAGTTTAAAAAATCACTCCTTTTTTTTACATGCATGTAAGATAAATACTAGATGTATATGCTGCATAAAGAAATAATCATAAAAATAACAGCTACATTTCCCAATTAGGATCTTGGATTGTTAATATGGGGGGTGTGAAATATATTTATTTTTTAACCTTGGTATAATTTTGACACTTCCAATTGTGTTAAGGAAAAATTATAATAAGGATGGTCTCAACACTACTGATGTGGTTTTGGTTCTAGGGTACAATGCACACTGCATGTTATAGCCTGCAACTGTCATTTTAAGCAACACATTGGAGGGTAGATCAACATTTATGCCAAGTTCACTTACATAAGCTACAATGTGAAGTTTAATTAAGGGCTACAGTGATGAAAGAATGCAAATTGCATATGCTGAAAATAACTTTCAGATGACAAATGACTGACACCCATAAAAACAATATCCAGGGTAGTTGCTAAGGTTATGATACTAAAACCTGACTAAAACGTTATCAGGCAGTATATTCCAACAGGTTAACATTCCATAAATTTGAAATAAAAAAATCAAATGCATCAAACCTAATCCATTGCCTGAAATTCAGTTTTACAGTCAGAATATTTCTGCTTGGAGTGAAAGAAATTATAACTGGCAATTAGGACATTTGTATTCCCACATTTTCTTTATTCAACTCTGATATTTTATAATCAGGACTTTAAAATTTACTTACCACAATGACTTTATTATAATCCCTGGGAAATGTATACATACAGAGAAAAATCTGGTGGCATGATTTATTTTGTGTTCTTTTTCCTTGGTCAACATACTCAATGTTTGGGAAAACAGTAAAACCTCTTCTGCCTAATCCTCATTAACATCTCTCTTTACGTTATTGTGGCCACCACATCATAAAGGGGGAGCCGATGCTAAGCATAAAGGTCAAGATGATAGAATATGACAAGTCTTTTAATTGAAAAGAGAAATGAGTGTCCCTAAGTATTCAGCATGAGCTTCTCTTTGCTTCCTGCAGGGCATCTGCACCACAACCACCGCATTTTTACACTTCTTCTTCTTAGCTTCATTCTGTTGGGTTTTGACAGAAGCGTGGCAGTCATATATGGCTGTTACTGGAAAAATTAGGACACGGCTCATAAGGAAGCGTTTCCTTTGCCTTGGATGGGGTAAGTCCATTAAATTCATTTTTTTTCAGAATCTTTGGAATGAAACATTTAATGCAGCAACAATGTCAAGAATATAACCATTTTCTTCAGGAAATCTGAAAGATAGCAGGCAGTACGTTACTAAAAAGAAAACTACGTTAGGACCTTTTCCACTCAAGCACAAGCTCTGCTGGTGTATATTTTAGTATTATTTTATAAATATGTTTTAACAACGTTTTAAAAGATTTTCAGCAAAGTAATGGAATACCAAGAAATAAAAAATAATAATAATAAAAAAAATATTAACTTAACTATTCCTTAAGCCTCTTCCTAGTTTTGTTTAAGACTTGTCAAAGATATCAGTATTTTAGCTACACCAGAGTGGTTTGCTGTGGGCAGAAAACATTGTCCTCCTCCCTGCCAGTGTTTTGAAAAGACAAATCCTGCAGTAGCACTGTGCTTCATTAAATTATTCATTCCATGTAAAATGGACCATTTTGCATTAGCTTGCCCTGTTGTTTTTTCTCCAGACATAACAGCAACATTTTGCTCAGCATCTAATGGTTATAACTGGTTTTATTTTTTTCAGGTCTACCAGCATTAGTGGTTGCAATATCAATAGGCTTTACCAAGACAAAAGGATATGGAACAGCCCACTAGTAAGTCAATCTGAAACGAAATGATAAATTATTGTTTTAGATAACAAGACTGTCATATCCCTGGGGAACTATATATACTCTACAGGTATCCATTCACACTTGGGACTGCCCTGGGGATCCCTGAGTGGTCCACAAAAGAACAAAGAGAATACCATATGCCAGTCTTGGACTGAACTCACTAAAGCACCAGGGATTCTGGATTTCTTTAGAAACACTGAGGATTAGGTCCATGTAGACACCCAACACTTACATACATTTATCAAAGAAAACTGTACATGTCATGGGTAGCCTTTGAAAACTTCTGAATACATCTAAAACTGTACTGGCAAGAGTCTCTTTGGCAGCCACATTTCTACTGACCAAACGTACCTCATCTTTGATGCCCCTGAGCTGCTTGGAGCCAAAGACTCACAGAAATCTCAATAGGTCTCCCATGCATCCCCTTTGTTGTGGAGTGCCTGATCAAGCCCATTTACTGGACTGGGCTATACATGAGAGACAGTGAGGAGGAGATCTGTGTGCTTCATTTACATTTTGTTAATACAGCTTCTGTTTAGCCACCTGACTGGTTCCAGTGTGTATTTAGCACCCTGGAAAATTCACTCCTCAGTGAGGCAGCCCTTCAGTCGTCTCCTACTAAAGAAGGAGCTTGCGCTGAGTCTCTTTTCTACCAACAGAGCTCTACAACCACTGAGACATTATGTATGCGAGAATGCGTTTCCTTCAGTCATCCTGTTTGGAGCTCTCCTCACGTTGCCTAAGAAATTAAGTATGCATCTGGACAGAAAGAGAGGAAATATGACTCTATAGCCTGGTAATGAGTGCATCTATCAGAGATGAGGCTGAGTTAGGTCAAATCCTCACTTCAGTGAATATTTAGTTATTCTCCTTAGCATCATCAGTGAGTGAGATCAGGATTCCCCCTCCCTGCCCTCTGTGTCTCACTGTCTTGGCACATGGCAGAGAAAGCTTCAAGCTTCTTTCAGATGCTTTTTTTTGAAAATGACATTTCCAAATAGATAAAGTTAAGAGTGAAAATTAAGGAAGTGATTTCAACCCCACAGTCAAACACATTAAGAGATTGATGGAAAGGAAGAAGGCACAAGGATCTCAGTTTCACATGGTATATGACTGATGGGGGTGTCTTGAATTGTTCACACTCAAACCAATTCTGTGAACAACCATCTCTGATTTCTCTCTTTTTCCTTTAGCCCTAAGTATTAAATAGTTATATTACTGTACATTTAAAACTAAATATGGAAACTATTTCACACAGACAGTTGTACTGATATAGATCGATATTTCCTAAAAATAATAATAAATAAACAAAGTGACAAGCTTTTGGATATTTCAGGATAGCTGAAAATTATTTGGTTTTCTTAAATCTTAATTGTTTTTTTCCAGCTATTTCTGTGAAGCTTATAAATATTATTGCTACTCCTCTTCAGATGATCAGTATTATGAGAGCACCACTACTACAAGTTGTAGTTAATAAATCTGTGTGACTTACTCATGCTTACATACAGTGCTATATCATAGAATCACAGAATCTTAGGGGTTGGAAGAGCCCTGGAAAGATCATCTGGCCCACCCCCCCTGCCAGAGCAGGGTCACCTAGAGCACATCACACAGGAACGTGTCCAGGCGGGGTTTGAATGTATCCAGCGAAGGAGACTCCACAACCTCTCTAGGCAGCCTGTTCCAGTGCTCTGTCACTCTCACAGTAAAGAAGTTTTTTCTGATGTTTACGTGGAACCTCCTATGTTCCTGTTTGCACCCACTGCCCCTTGTCCTATCACTAGACATCACTGTAAAAAGCCTGGGTCCATCCTGCTGACACTCACCCTTAATGTATTTGTAAACATTGATTAGGTTGCCCCTCAGTCTCCTCTTGTCCAAGCTAAAGAGACCCAGCTGCCTTTCCTCTTCAGGGAGATGTTCCACTCCCTTAAGCATCTTTGTGGGAGACAGTGTCACATGCTTTACTGAAATCAAGATAAACCACATCTACCACCAATATTAAGGAGCAGCGCAGACAACTTTCAGGAATTCATTATATCAGCAAAAACTAAATATCTTTCATAACCATGGTCTCCTAAGAGAAGGATTCAGTCTCCCAGAAAGCATCAAAGAACTCACAAAATCTACAGAGCAAGTCTACAGATACTGCATCAGTCAGCAGAATTTTATGACCATGTAGCATGGCCCTATAAAATCACCAGTGGATGCTCTCTGTTCACATCATTTTCTGTGGCTTTCTGCTGTGTGAGGACCAGGGAGAAAGGAGGCAGAATAGGAGAATGAAATAAAAACAATCATAAAGCATAGAAAAAAACTATCAGGAAAAAAAAAAAAAAAAAAAAAAGAAAGAAAGAAAAAGAAAGAAAGAAATATCTGGAGAGAAATTGACAGCAATTGCCTTATGGTATAAGACGGCACCTGAGAATCTGTCTTCAGAAAATCTTCAACAGAAAATGATTGGCAACAAGCACATCATCTGCAACAAGTCATCAACTGGCACATATTGAGTACTTCGCAATAATCATGTGACAGATGGTTGAAAATTCAGATTGTGTAAAGAAAAGGTGGAAACCTCTACCTTTTTTTTCCAGCTCTGCCTATAAAAGTCACTCTTTTGAGCAGACTTTTTACTTGAGGGTATGGGAGAGGAAGGGAACAATTCTCCCTCAGTCATAAAGATTTATTGTGGTAGAAACTGTTTTTATTTACGAAAAACCCTTGTTCACCCCTTTTTTCAGCATAGGTAACTGAGCTTATATTTCAAATACAATACATCAATAATTTTTATGGTGTTTCCGTCTCCCAACAAACATTAACAGTTTAATTATACGTGTTATTTATGCACAGTGATCATCTACACTGAATTTAAAAATTAATAATGGTAGGGAAATGCACTATGAATACAGTCTTCTGTCTCAAAAGCCCATGTTCTCAGACTCGCACAATAAATAAGGTAGCTTTTGGAAAAAATAACATGGAAAATTGCAGAAAATTTTGAAAGCATTTTTGTTTGACATTATGAAAATAAATTGAACATTATTGTTGCAGTTGGTTTTTGAAATATGACATAGAGTAGCCTGACATGTATTACCTTTTCAACAGCGAAGCAGTTACAAACTACTTGCATCAATTTATCATGCCAGATTGAAGCACACTGATGCATATGGGTTCATATGTCAGATTGCACATGGCTTCATTAGAGCTGGAAACACTTTTATTCTTTGCAGTTACAATTCCTGCTCTAAAAGACGATTAATATTATGTCCTTGCATTTAATTTACTTGGTTTTCAAATGTACAAAAGCACTACCAGAAATTAAAAAACATATTCAGGATTCTAATGTGAATGTTTCTGGATGTAAGAGCCAAGTAAATTATTTGAATGCATATATTTGAGTTTTCTTATATGTAGGTGTGATCATGCATTCAAATAAACATGCAGTCTTTGAATGTGTAATCACTGGGAAAATAGCACAGCTGCATTTACTTCAGCGTGTGAAGCTCCTGATCTTTTGCAATATGGTGTATCAAATATTTAGAATTCTATTCTCTAAGTGCTCTGTGTTTGAAAATCTGAGGGTTTTCAGTGAAAGTCCTGATGCAGTATGACAAACTCTGCAAGTTTATTAGCTCACAAGAAAATATATTTTTTCAGATGCTTTAAAATATACAGTTATATTGTTTGCAAAGATCTAGTCCTAATGGTAATTACTGAGTGACATAAGAGAAGATATATAGAAGCCTGTTTGTTTTTTTTGTTTTGGTTTGGTTTATTGTTTTTTTTTTCCTGACGTTCTATGTTATATGTACTTAGCCTTTCATTGTTTTAAGTATAGAACTGTCAGACACTGTGAGATAGAAATGTTTCTAGGCATTTCAGTATATGTATAATTCACATGAAAACTTTTGAAATGTTAATAGCTGGTAGTGGAAATAACTTCCAACTCTCTATGCCATCTTGTCAACAAAGTAATTTTGTGTTTGTGTATATGAATCTCTACATGTAGAAATGAGCATGTACAACTGATAAGGGGGTAAATTTGCAGTAGGTTGCAGATGACACCAAATTGGGTGAGACTGTTGATCTGCTCAACAGTAGGAAGGCTCTACACAGGGACCTGGACAGGCAGGATCAATGGGCTGCAGCCAATTGTATGAGGTTCAATACGGCCCAGCACAGGTTCCTGCATTTCAGTCACAACTCTAGGCAACGCTACAGGCTTGGGGAGGAGTGGCTGGAAGGCTGCCCACAAGAAATGGACTTGAGAGTGCTGGTTGACAGTTGGATGAACATGAACTAGCAGTGTTCCCAGGTGCCCAAGAAGGCCAATGGCATCCTGGCCTGCATCAGAAATAGCATGGCCAGCAGGAGTAGGGAGGTGATCATGCCCCTGTACTCGGCACTGGTGAGGCTGCACCTTGAGTACTGTGTTCAGTTCTGGGCCCCTCACTATAAGAAGGACATTGAGAACTGTGTCCAGAGGAGAACCAAGCTGGTGAATGGCCTAGAGAGCAAGTCATATGAGGAGTGACTGAGGGAACTGAGGATGTTTAGTCTGCAGAAAAGGAGGCTGAGGGGAGGCCTCATCACCCTCTGCAGCTACCTGAAAGGAGGTTATAGGGAGATGGGTGTTGGCCTTTTCTCCCAAGTAAATAATGATAGGACCAGAGGAAATGGCCTGAAGTTAAGACAACGGAGGTTCAGATTGGATATTAGGAATAATTTCTATACTGAGAGAATATTCAGGCACTGGAACAGCCTGCCCAGGGAGGTAGTTGAGTCACCATCCATGGAGGTATTAAAAAAATGTGTAGATGTGGCACTTCAGGGCATGCACTAGTGGCCAAGGTTGTGGGTTCTGTTGTGGGTGTTTTTCGGTGGTGTGGGATTTTTTGTTTGTTTATGGTTTGGATTCTTTTGTGTGCTTATGGTTGGACTCAGTGATCTCAGAGGTGCCATCCAACCATGAAAATTCTGTGTGATTCTGTGATAAAAATCTCATGCTGTGGTAGTTAGTAATGTTTTCTTGGCAATACGTTATACTTATTTTTAATTTGTGTTAGTTCTTCTCTAATGTTCTTTCCAGCTGTTGGCTGTCTCTTGAAGGAGGACTACTTTATGCTTTCGTTGGACCTGCAGCAGCTGTTGTCTTGGTAAACATGAATATAATTTCTAGTATTTTAATATGAAATGATGGAATATGCTATTTATATTATAAAGGCTTAGCTATAGAGTAGATTTAATTTACAGTGTTACATTTTGCTGAAAATACTAAGCTCAGTATTGTTTAGCATGCCGTCAGTTTTTTGAATGTACAATTCATTCAATTGTATCACTTCTTTATACTGGTTATCTCTGCATGTTTACACAGTAAGCTGTGACAGAACAGTGTACTGAATTGTGGCACAGAAAATTTGTTGCAGGCATCACTGAATTATTATCAGTAGCATCTATAGGATTGTCACTGCTTTATGAAGTTCAGTGACAGTCTTGATAGAGTGCTGCTTGGCAGTGTATTGCTGTGCCAGCAAAAGCAACAGAAGGAGTGGAACCAGCCAGCAAGTTCTTCTTGGCTACTGCTTTGGAAGGCAAAGAATAAAATCATACCTGGGAAATGTGACTAATTTTTTTATTTATCTTCCACATCATGGGAAATGCTTTTAGATGTAGGATTTTTACCTAATTGTAGACATCTGCAATGTAAATTCCTAAGCTAGTTATCCCAGCCATATTCATTGACAGTGAGAAAAACATGCACTTTTAGAGCTCAAACCATCAGAAGTACTTCAGTTGTCTACTTTAAGGTAAGATGAATTAAGATGAATTGTACTCTACATGAGCCATTGGCTATCAGTCATCTACTCGAGAGTCTGTATGGGTTTTGTACAATAATTTTCTTAGTATTTTTCGCTTACATATTTTTAATCTAACTCTTTTTTCCCTTTCACCAATTTGATACTAGGATAGCTCTATCAACCTGGTTATTTCTGATTTTCCCTTGCAATAGGGAATTGGTCTTAACAGTTGTCAAAGATGTAGCCATTTAGCTACACAGATTTTCCTAAAATGGATGTTTACTACTCCCATAGAGTTTGTCTCATTCTTGCCTGGAGTTAAGCCAGGATCCTGTTGTACAGCTCATAGTCCCTGTCATGATAGAGGAGCCAAGGATGTTTACAAAAAGCCAGTCATAATTTTTACATGGAACTGTATGTTCTCTGTGTAATTGGCAAGCTTTGTTTCGAGATTTTTCAAGTTCACAGTTGCAGTTTGCCCTACCATTAGCTAATAGCTGTGGAAGAAGCCATTCCACGCAGCCACTTAAGCCTAACTGTATGAAGCAAAAATTATGTAACATCAGCTGAAAAATGTAAATGCTGAAAATAAAGCAGAAGAAATAAAGCAGAAGAAATAAAGAAAAGCTGGAAAAGATTTGGCTGGACAGACTGGCAACAATTACGCATTTTGGCACAGATCTTGAAAAATTTGTTTGAAAGGAAAAAAGTATTACTCTTTTCTAAGAAAAATTCAACAGTTTCAAAACTTGGTATTACCTCTTTGCAGGGCCATGTAGAGATAGGTTCAAAGAGTTCAGTTCAATAATACAAATGGATAATAACAGTCATTAACTTGTCCATTAAATGCCATTAGTGTGTCCATTGAGTGCCAAGGTCTGACTGCTGAAACACTTGAATTTTTTTTAGGTTAGGTCTTCAACCAATGTATGTGATCATAACACCATTTACTCTAATGGAGCTAAACAGACTTAGCCAAGGTATTCATGTGGCCCACAAAAAAAGGAAATTGCAGTCAAATAAGGCTCAAGATTGGCATTTGTTGAATGATGTAGACAATTACTAATGTGCAGAAGGATACGGAAAACCACAGGCTGGTTCTGCATAAGTGGGAACACCCATATGGGCCATAAATGCTTAAAAAGGAACACAGTTACGGTCATCGTGTATTCCAACTAGCTCTTCTTTGTGTGCATAACTCAGAGACAGTGTTTTTTCTGGAACAGGCTGTATGATTGCAGTTAAAACTGAGGAGGTATTAAAGCTGTATTACTCAAGCTTCTGGCCAGCAGCATGTACCCATATAACTTAATACCAGATTCATTCTTGATTTAAATTCAAGATTCAAAAATAAGCCTATTGCCGGGTGCATATGTGTTACCCATTTGAGAATACACACTTTTAGTGTGCTCAGAAACAGTGTTAGAGTTTCTGATAGAATACTCAGAAATGTAACAGAAGGTATTTAGCAGGCCTGTAAGAGCCTTTTTCTGAAGTAACAGGATAAAGTATTTTCTTTCAGGCACTGAAAAATCAAATGTTTGTTTTCTGTTTGACAGGTCAACATGGTAATTGGCATTTTGGTATTTAATAAACTTGTTTCCAGAGATGGAATCCTAGATAAAAAGCTCAAACACAGAGCGGGGTAAGCAACAATTGGGTTATTTTAAAGCATTTTAAAATTTTATCACCAATTTTCAATTACAGATATTCAGCAAAAATGCTTTTGATTGTGCTTTGAAATTTTACATTAGTGTAACAGTGTGTCTAAGAGATTCCATTCATCTCAAAAGCTGCTGTTGCATTATCCTGAGGGAATGCAACTAAACATAATAAAACACAAGTACAACTGTATTAAGTTAATGAGAATTAAACAAATCTGAACAGAGATTTCACCAGAATGTTACACATGTAAAGTAGTCACAGTTAGGAAAACAGTTTGGTGAACTGTGTGTACTGAAGGAAGTGATTATTTGGGTCTAGCTGTCAACTTTAATTACTATGGTGTGAAATGTTACTTATTTGTGAAAATTGTTATAAAATCTATTGTACAGTAATATCTCTCTTACTGAGGTCCATGCTATCCTGCCATTCTGATTATGTGGAAAATTTGCCTTTGTTCTTACATCCGTATCTACATAGGAGTAGGTTTTAAATTAGTGTAACAGAATTTCAAAGTTAAAAAACATATTTCAAAAGAAAAAAAAAAAAAAAAGAAAAAGAAAAAACGTAAATTGAAAGTATGTGTTATTGATTATTTACTTTCATTTACATTCAAATTTCATTTGTTATCACAAGAAGAAAGAATTACAACACTGGGGGTATCAGAAGCTTTTTCAGTGGATGACAAGGATTTGAAATACTGAAGCAGCAAACCCAGATTTATTTGGTATTGGAGAAAAATATTTCACATGTGCATCTTCACATTTGTAATATTTTTGAAAGTGCATTTAAACTTTGCATAACTGTTTTTTACAGCTATATGTTCTAGTATTGTCTTTTGAGCCAGCTTGTAGTTCACATCACCAATACCTGCGTTTCTAAATGATAAACAATTACATCTTTCTTTTACTGTGTATTACTACTAGGAGGAGATTTATTACAGCTTCACTTTGAATTATTTTCCCATTACACTAACAGTAGCATTCCTAATAAGTTCAATTCATTGGTTAGATGTCTGAATCTGTGATAAATATTTCAGCTGGTATGATTTACATCTAATATCAATTCAATTAAACTTTATGGTTTTCAGCTTTTTCACCGTTATTCTGACAAATATGTACCTAAAGCTTTCATTTCTTTTCTTCTCTTTTCCTCTTTTTTCAATAGAAAATATTAATTTCTTAACCTTACTTTTGTCTTCATTACTCTACCAACATTCCTAAATGTGTAACACTGATGAAATCTAGAATAGTATAAAGCTACTCAAATTATTACAAGAGTAGTAATAACTTAGTAATCACCAATTTAAATTGACATCTGCTCCAATTCCAGTCATTTAAGGTGTTGGAGTGGCCATGGCTTCATCTTTGAGCATTTTCTAAGGATATCCTAGCTTACATTTAACTGCATAACTTTTTTTCAGCTACTCAGTTGTTGGCTATAGAAATCTATTTGCTTGTAGTCTATTTTCCTGATGAAACTTGCTTTCCAGCAGTGAAACAACTTAACAAAGAGGTATTTTAGTTTAAAGTAAATGGATAAAAAGCTAGAAATTATTTTGTCATAAACAATCCAGCTGTTCTGGGAAAGCATGTAGATGCTCTAATCAAGAAACTGTCCTAACTTTTGTGATAGTATGAGATGGTGGCTTGGCAAAAGCATTCCTTGATACTGCTTGGCAGATGAAGAGTCCTGAGTCATTTTTGAGGCAGAGAAATTGCTGCACTATTTTATCTGCAGCAGAAGGGGGATTGTCATTTCTCAAATACCTCTTGCCAGCCATGCTCAGAAAGGCAACTGCATTTTTCTCTGGCAAACATTGGATTTATACCTGTCAAAAATTCAGCCAAACATTCAACTCTAGAAATCATTAATGCAGGATTTAAAGTAGTGAATGGAGTAAAATGTACTAACTCTATATGTTTCTTTTCCTCCTTAATAAGCACATGAAGAATCAACAAGTGTCTTGATAAATATCAATTTCTGACATAAGGGGTAGCACAAATATATGCTCAACCAGAAAGATTCTATTGGGTCCATATACACATGGAGTTACATTTTCAAGATCCAGAACTAATCCATAGAGGTAAAGAGAATAATACAGTCTGATAAAACTGAAGTGCTGCCAAGGAAAGATTAAAAGTATTTTTCTGAGCTTAGGTTAAGCTTACCCAAGGCATTTTCCTTCTTCATTCATTAATGATATAGATCTTTAATTGGTTTAAACTGATGTGAATTCTCTGAGTTCTTTTCATACCCTACAAAAACGTTATACAAGGTAATGAATCTTACTGTATTTTTACGGGAAAAAATTGCATGTTTATGGAAAATACCCTGCATTTTTTTTTAATGAAAAGACATTAGTTGGTTTATCAAAGTGGAAATCACTGGAGTTCAATGTTGTTTTGGGCAGTATGTTAAAAATCTTACAAGCGCTGGCTTTCACAACAAAAAGGAGTTCTGTTGGTTGAAATGACTGGGAAAAAAACTGAAGCGTTACCTCTCTTCATGGTGTTAACCACTTTCCAGCTGGGAATAGGTAGAGCACCCATCCTGTTGCAACTCAGTTAGCTATTTATTCCTGGTTCTGATGGCAGAAAGAGAAGGATTGGCAAGAGAAAGTTGAATGAATGCTGTTGGTAAAAGAAAATTTCAATGCCAGGTTTTGCCCTTAAACTCTTCTGACAGGTGCTGAGCTACAATTGTCCATACAAAATGCTATGAGTTTAATGCTTGTGTACTGTGTTTTATTAAAATGCAAAGCAGTTCACCCTTCTTAAAGTACTGAATGATATTTATTTCATCAGATTCCATACATTTCAAGCCCTATATTCAGACCTTCATATAGCATGAATAAAACCACTCCAGATTTTTGCGGGCCATTCAGATCACTAGTGCAAATCTGACAACACAGTATTGCCAATACTGATTTGATGCTTAAATACATTTTGCATGTTTCTTTCCCTCTTAATGTTCTGTAATCATGAATACTTCATACTCCTCCTTTAATTGTCTTACGCTCTTTTTCAAGCAAGTTCAGATACAATAGTCTTTTCACAGGTCTGAATAGAGGGATTTCACTTTGTGTGTCTATCCTAGCACATGCTTATGTTTACTTCAGTGTACTGAGCAGTTTTAATCACTGGACATTTGGGGCCTTTTTTAGCTTAAATGGAAGAACTGGAGTCTGCATGAAATGAAGCCCCATAGCATTAACATATGAAGCTAACAGTCATGTAAAGTACAAAGTACAGTTTTGCAACAACATAAAGCGTTCATCCTGAATAAGTCTACTTACTTTTTCTGCATGACATCGTATATAAAAGCTAAATTTCAGTAGCAACGTTTTTTGGTGACAATTCAATATTTTGTTCTTTTTGTGGGTGTTCTGTTTGTTTGCAGTCAGATGAGTGAGCCTCATAGCGGTTTGACGCTCAAATGTGCCAAGTGTGGAGTAGTTTCAACAACAGCTTTGTCAGCCACCACCGCCAGTAATGCCATGTTAGTCCTGATCATTTACATCTTCTTGTTACAAATCTTATACAGTGCATGTGAAACAATAGTTTGATGATGACAACTGTGTTTGCTAACACTGTATAGAGTGCTGAGCACATTTAAATACTTTTTAACAACAACAACAAAAAAATTGCAACTGTTTATTAACTGAATACAGGATATTCTTTAGAATATAAAGTACCAACACTGTTACATTCTTGTCTATGATTTTCAAGTTAACTTGATAAAATGCCATCCTTAAATATGTTTCATTTTAGTAGTGAGCTTTTAATATTTTTTTTTACAATATTACAATGCTGTTTTTTCCTTTTTTTTCAATAGGGCATCCCTTTGGAGTTCATGCGTGGTGTTGCCACTTCTGGCCCTGACTTGGATGTCTGCAGTTCTGGCCATGACAGACAAAAGATCAATATTATTTCAGATACTTTTTGCAGTATTTGATTCATTGCAAGGCTTTGTTATTGTCATGGTCCATTGTATTCTCCGAAGGGAGGTGAGGAATGGCTTCCCAGTTTTCTAAAGGGCTGTGCTCCTGTTAATCTCTCAACTGCTCTTTAATGTTATGTACAGCTTGCTCAACATAAATTAATTTGATAGAAAGAGAAAGTATTTTATGGTGAGATTTAGAGGAACAAGAGAGAGAAGAGGGAGAAGATCAATGCAGAAAGTCAGTTTCAGTGTAAAATTGTACCCACTAAATTAAAGATGGCCTTTAATCATTCCTGAGATATTTTTAAGGGTTAGGCTTTCTCAATATTGTGAGTATAGGGAAATGCTAACATGAATGCCCTTTTCCTGAAGGCCAAAAGCTATAGATTTTTGCAGACTCTAAAACGATTCAAACTAAAAACTATTTTGGTTTATACTGTCCATGAAGGAGGACACAAGGACATGAGGTGTTATGTTGGTGAAGCTCTACCCTTTCAGTTCTACAAACTCAGGTACATACTTAAGGTAACATACTTAAGTTATGGGGACAGTGAGAATGAAGACAGGTAAGGAGAACAGCAAGGAAAAGCTAATACTATGGCTTGGCCTCCACAGCTTATTGCCACCCACTGCAGAATTCATCACCACTGAGATTTTATGTCAAAGCCACCACACAACTGGTCTTTAGCCTGGCTCTGATGGCAGCTTCTCTAACCTATCTAATCTGCTGATAACCTTACCTTTTTATTGAGATAGGTTTGTGAGCAGTAACACAACAGCTACTCTGGTTGATACGTGGTCATGAGACCACAAAATGAGCAGGTGGAGCCAGACTGGAGAGCAGTAACCTGGTTCACTGGCCCATCTACGCAGCAGCCATTTATCAACTTCAGGATATTTACTGTACCAATAAACCAAATTACACCATTTAGCATGATAGCATGAGTGGCAAGAGTTATTCAAAAGCACTCTGGGACTGAAAAAACAGGAGGGTGTTTCAGTAAAAACTTAGTGTCAATGCTGGGTGAGAAATCTCACACAGTTGCTTCCTTTTCCACTGTTCAAACCCTTTAAACATTGAAACTCATTATATTAATGAAAAAGAATTATGGGCAATATAATTTATTTCAATCTTTCAGTAGTGTTCCACTTTGCATGAACTTTATATCACTGTACTACACAGCAGGATATGTAATATCCTACACAGTAGGATAAGAATTAAGTTTCTAATTCTTAAGGAAAAAACTTAACAATATATTGCAGAAATTAGTATCTTCCATGGTGCTGACTCCATCCCACTTTATTCAAGCTGTTTGAGACTGTGAGCTTTTGTTTTTCTTACTTTATCAGCTTTCATAGTGGAAATGACTTAACTACCTTTATATCTTTTTTATTTGTTTTTTTTTTACTTGGTTGGTTTTTGTTCAGGATAAAAAGATGTGCAGAATAAGAGGTAATACTCAAGACAAAACTATTTTATGTAGAACTCTCTTGCTATCCCCTTATTTTCTACAGACTTATCTTTCTCCATATGATTTTTTTTTGTGAAATAGGTTATTCTCACCTGTATGTAGAAAGAATGGCAGTTCCACCCTAGTTTTCCTGTCTAAGAAATTTGTCTTTCTATTGGGATATATTAATTAGCCTGGAAAGGACATACCACTTCCCACTTACTGTCCTGAGAAACAGTTTTTATTTTAAAAGGTATATATCTAGCTCAAGATTGCAGATGAAATTTGAACTCTAACAGGCTTGGTGCCATGACCAGTTCCTTGGGGCACCTGTTCCAATGACTGACCACCCTCTCCATAAAGAATCTTTTCCTAATGTCCAATATGAACATCCCTTTCCGCAGCTTCATTCCATTTCATTGTGTCCTGATTCTATTTCCTCCTGTACTTTGTGAGGATATAGAGAGGCTAGAACACATACCTGATTATCAGTCATTGATTTCATAAAAAAATGGACCAAAATCCATGAGAAATTCTAAAAGTAACAGAGTATGGCACCATATATAACAAAACAAAATTAAAATAAAATAAAATAATAAAAAAACCCAGACAATAACGTCTGTCTCAGTACAGTAACACAGGAGCTTATTTTGAAAAAAAATATATATATATTTTGACTGCTTAAGATGAAATTGAATGGACATCTTCCAGTTCAGGACAGGTTCCCTATTCTAATCACAACTATTTGCTGCAAAGGCTTGATTACCAGGGATCACTTTGATACTGCTGAACATCTCATAGAAATGTTCTTGTCTGACCCTGCTTACTACCACAGACTGTGGTGGTAGGGGTGGAATTAGACTTTCCTGTAAGTCAACTCAGTGTTCAAATTTGTAGGGTATCTTGACTTGCAACACTTTTAACTCATTGGTTCTAGTGCAAGTGCATTATCTGCTTCTAAAGATTTTAAAATGGAATTTATAATATTAACTGTTCATGTATAGGCAGTCATCTAGTTATGGTTTATTTTATTTGCTGATCTTTTAGCAAATCAGATATACATATCTCATCAAATGCAAAGAACCACTGCTTCATTTAGCTAGTTAGAGTTGTTCCCACAAGCCAGTTTTTGGTAGTTACACCTCCTGATCCTAACTCTGAAATTGTAGAAGAAGGCTATTTGATAAAACAGCTACTCAGTCTATCTACATAGTATTTTTTAAAAATGATGTCATGAGAAAATTTCCCAATGAAGCCCAAAAAGTGTCTAGGTTTGATAAGGTTGTCCCTTATCAAAAAGGGGAAGGAGTTTTTTCTACAGTCATGGCAACTTATGCAGAAGTAAATGTACAGAGAAGACATTTACTAATCAGTAGATTATCTCCAGTCAAGATAATGACAGTGCTGGCAGTGGAAGACAAAGAAGCCTAGGCATATTGCTGTGTGAACTTGAATTTGACAGAATACATTGAATCTTCTTTAGACTTCCAAATTTAAATTGTAAACTGGGTAGAACACTTGAGGAAGCAATTAGGGTAATGTTTTTGAAATGGGAAAAAAGATAAAACAGAAAGTTCTTCAGGAGCAGCAAAGAAGTAAAAGTTGATGCACTTGAAACAGTATTTATTTCAAAAAAGTGTATGATCTCCACCTACATGGACCAGTTTGTAGCAGCAAAAATGTAATTGTTTACTTCAAGTACTTACACAGAAAAAGACACAAGTCCACTAAGTTATGTTTCAATCTGGCTCTAGGGAGTCTGGCTTTCTATCTCCAGAGACCCTTAGGTGACTACAAGCCGAGATAGTGGCCATGATGCACAGTGTGCAGCCTTTGCATTGCACAGGGTGCCTCCTCAGCTTAAAGAACAGTGTTGCTTTCTGTTGTCTGCAAAAGCATTTTGCTCTGCCAGTGCCTGTCAGGGAAATCCTGCCAACATATTTGTCATTCTGGATGACAGATACAAAGCTATCTCAGTTATAGCCTATAGGATTGATCTAATATTTATAGCATGGCAGCACAGGCAAAACAATAATTCTGACTGTCAGGAAAAAAAAATATGGAATGGAATATATCACCATAAAATTCAAACAAAAAAGAGGACAGCCCTGGTTTACAATGCCTTTATTGTTATTACATTACAGAAAGACACAGACTTTTACAATTATATATATAAAACCTCTGTTTTTCTTCATAATTATATTGATATAAAAATAAATGATGAAAACATTTTTACTGGCTCTAGAATGCTATATTGAAGAGCTTTTGTGACAAGGGCTGCATTAGCAAGCCAGGGATGTTCAATGAGTAAGACATACAACTAGAAGAGAGCCAAGGTATGTGTTGTGTCTATTTCTGCCCTCCATCAGTTCAGGGTCTTTTGGAAAGACATCAGATGTTGCTTTAATTCCATTTCCTAGCTTCTAAGATAAATATAATACTGCTCAAGCAGGAGACCTCTTATAGAACATTTGGAAATTAGGAAAGAAAAATGTGAAGTGTTAGCTATTAAGGTTTTATGTTGCCTTCTTAGCCTAGAAAACCTAGCATTTTTTTTTTCCTCTTTTTGCTGTTTAAATACCTACTTAGGAATTAGAATATAGTGAGGTCTGTGTCACAGAACAGGGAGTGATAGTAGAGGTTAGTGCTGAAGCTTCCCTGTCAGAGCAAAAGGGTTTGCTTGACCTGCTTGAACACAAGATGCTCTGAAAAGGATTTGAATCACACTGAGTAATTCCTGTTAATGCAGGTGAGGGGAGGAACCCACATGTATTTTATTCTTTTGCTGTGCTCTGCTGAGAGATAGAGAGCATTTAGATTAAATGCATCATTTGTGCTTAAAGCCCACATTTCTGTATTGCAGGAGAAAAATAAAGTGTATGAGTAGGGAGAGGGTAAGTTATAAAGGCTTGGAGTTGGTTACTGTTGCTAAGGAAACTACTTCCCTGGTATCTGCATGTTCATCACATCTGTGTCTCCTGCTCTGCCTGGCTTTAAGAAAATTTTGTAACTTGATGTTAAGGGAGGTGGGTGGAACAAGATTTCAAAGTAAAATGTAAAGACAGCACAGTATTTACATACTCAAACAAGTTTCAACAAGTGCTTTAGAAAAATATGCTGTTATTTAGAAAGTTCAACCTTTTCGTTTCTAACTTGTGTGAGGACATCTAGCAGTTCCAACATATGTCACTATGATGGATGCAGATAAATTTGACATTCTGTTAATATGTTCAAATCATATGCTGTTTGCACTTTAGAAACATTGTAAGAAAGATGCACATTTAAGAGAATCATAGAATCATAGAATCCTAGGGGTTGGAAGGGACCTTGAAAGATCATCTAGTCCAACCCCCCTGCCAGAGCAGGGTCACCTAGAGTACA
>NW_009952052.1:1306411-1372408 GCF_000747805.2 Chaetura pelagica
TTTTTTCGGATATTCACCTTGAACCTCCTATGCTCCAATTTGTACCCATTACCCCTTGTCCTATCACTGGTCATCACTGAGAAAAGCCTAACTCCATCTTCCTGACACTCACCTCTTACATATTTGTAAACATTGATGAGGTCAGAGGAGCCTAACATAAGATTCACCACTTCAGTATAACAGGTAGTGAGAACAGGACATGAGATTATTGAGATTCCTGGAGCTATCTGAACTGGGAAAGCTTCATGAACAGAAAGTCCCAAAAATAAGGAGGACCACTGAACAGGATGGGAGATCACATAGTATGTTCTGAAGTAATAATGCTCTAAGGTCAAAGGTTTCAGATGAGATTCAGCACAGCCTGGGATGCTTTGGAAGGAGGTATTTTTTATTTTATTGCCAAATCACTGCGCCAGTGTCAATCCAAGAGCAAAAAATTCTTAAGTGTGACTCTTCAGTCACACTTCTCACAGGCACATGGTGTGATTCTTTGGGTGCCCTACACAGGGACAGGAATTGAACTTGATGATCCTGATGGGTCCCTTCCAGCTCAGCATATTCCTTGATTCTATGATTCAGCATTGATAAAGTGAGAGAAGACTTGGATTAAATTTGCGACAGCTGGCAGGTGCAAATTAAATTAATGTCAAACACATGGAAAACCACAGCAAGTGTAGTGCCTAAAATCAGAATCTGAGTCACAATACTGGTCAAGCACACTTTGCATTACTGTACCACATGTGGGAAGTGTCAGTGTTTGAAATTAGCCCAAACTTGCTTCATTCTTCTTTCTGTTCTACATTTGTCTTCCTCCACCTGCAGCAGTCACTTATTAAGACTGCAGAGCACTCTGACTCATTTAAGGGTTGAGCACTTAAAAATAATGCTTCCAAATTACAAAAATAAATACTTTTTTTTCTATTTCATCTTCCCTTTTGTGAGAGCTCTCTAACAGCTTGCAGTAGAATATGATGTATTGAAAGGAGATGGCTTTTTCATCAGCAGCTATTAATGAATTATCCTCTTCTGCTGTTCACAAAATGTCCATGAGTAGAATACCATTCTCTTCCTTTTAATTATTCTGAATAAGACACTGAGTCATTTCTACATCTTATAAATGGAATGTAGAATTTTGTAGACATTTTGTTGAGCATATTTTCATATTTAAACAATAAATGTTACTAGTTTGTTTTGATTGTAGCACACCCAACTAGGTTCCTGTTTTCCAAGGTGCATCTTGCAATCAGGTTACTAGTAGGGATACTGGCTTTTCTGGAGCCAAAATTCACATTTTGAAACTTTCCATTCCAAAATTTGCATTGCTGTTCTTACTGTGGTATGTGTAAGAAAACGTATTTGCATCCCACTGCCAGCAAACTGGAGCTATATTTTTTCTCTTGAATGTACCTCTTTATATAACCACATAGTTCTGACAAATGTCTTGTATATTAATATTTCTTGAGACATACATTCTCCCCAAAAGCAAAGTAAAAATAGCCTTTCTTATGAAAAGATAATTCCTCAAATATGCTTGCATTTTAGGAATAAGTCTTCAAATTTACTTAATGGACCATCTTAGTTAACAGTCATTTTTAAGTAACTTTTAAGAGCTGTCTTTCAAGTACCTAACATTTATCAAGCAGAAGACAAATTTTATTTCTCAATGGTTAATAGTAAATCTATTAATCCTGGTATAAGACCTATACCAAACTGAATAAGAAGACAAAGCCAAATACTACACCCCAGATAAGTTTGACCTCAATACCCAATCATCACTGACTACTGGTTAATTTTGTCCATTGGCAAATCTACTTCTTTGGTTTTGGTGTGACAAACTGAAAGACCTTGCAGCACCCTCAAAATATAGCAAATGTCTGAAATGGCAGAAATAAGCATTTATGTTTACTGCTTCTGATTTTTTAATTATGCCAAAGAAAAGTAGTGTGTTGTATTCCATACAGTTTAATTTAATCTTTAACAGGAGTTGAGCATCTGGTGTTGCACAAGAATCAGTATAAGATATTGTTTTCACAGGTTCAAGATGCATTCAGATGTCGACTGAGAAATTGCCAGGATCCAATCAATGCAGATTCTTCAAGTTCTTTTCCTAATGGACATGCTCAAATCATGGTTAGCTTTTCTTTTTTCTTTGAGTCTTAATTTAGTGTTCCTATTCAAAAGAAAAAAAAGTACAGTGCTGTATATGGCAAGTATGCACAGCTGAAATATTAAATCATTTTTAAACATAAGTCTGTTTTGGTGATAATCTACTTCCTTAAGTCTCTTAGCAAGTTTTAAATTATTAATGTGATCATTAAGTGGAGTACAGTGAATTAGTATCTTCCACCAGTGTTCTTTATGACCATTGTTATATAAGAAATTGAGAAAGAAAGTAATCTATATGACTTTTCCTACTGTGGGTGGAAAGAGCACTGGTACATTGGAGAGACTTCCCTTCATGAGGCCTGAAAAATGTTCTTCTCAAAATAATTCAGACAAGAAGAAAGTGCTAGAAATTCTAGAGGGGAAATCTATTTAGTGTCTTGAATTAAGGAGATAGTGAATGGCTTAGTATGCCACTTCGGATTTACTAAAACTGTTAGGTAGTATATTAAGACAAAAGATATTGATCCCTTCACTTTCAATGACAGTTTGTCATTGGTTGTAATGGGTATAGGATCACACCCTAAAAATGCAAGGCTCAATAAGCAGATGCCCTTAAAAAAAATAATGACTAAAAAAATAATCCAATATTTGGATTTCACAAGCAAGAACCTGTATTAAACTTTTTTTTATGTAATAAAATGGTTGTGGAAAAAAAAATAATGTAAAATAACTTGAATTCTGTAACAGGATAAATATTTTCCTTAACTAGGAAAATGTGCCTAGATTTTCAGCTGTTAAAATTTATTCTTAGCTCTTAGAATTTGTTACAGTCTAATTAAATAAATAATAGATATTTTCAGGGAGCAAAATCTTTATGTGATTACATTAGTAACAAGGATGGACAGAATATTATGTAGCCAATAACCAGTTCATAATGAATTTATGATGTTTCAGACAGGATGCACTAATTGGATTGCACTTATTTGCAGTAATTTGTATTACAAGGTATTCTCCACAATTCTGTTTATAAAATTACTATGCAAATCTTCCTTAAAGGTGATTTTTCCATGACATGTAGAAGTTACTCTTCCATATACATAAAAAAACTATACACTGTATCATTTTACTAAAATTATATACTCTATTTCCACCTATTTTATTTTATTTTTTCTGGTCAGGCAGCATACTTTGAAAACCACCCAGTTATACTTTAGGAAACTTTGTAAAGCTCTGCTGTTGTAAAACAATGCACTTCACCTTGTCAACAACAAGAAACCACTTTTAAGAGACTGTGGCTCTGTAAGTAGGACATTTTGGAAGTGCTAGTTGGCAAAAACATATGGTAGTTCAGTTTTCAATTAATAATGGTTGTCCTGTTTTGTTGCTTCTTGTTACAGACTGATTTTGAAAAGGACGTGGACATTGCTTGTCGGTCAGGTAAGAGCTTTGACTGAGCATTTAGCCAACAAAAATAAGTTTTATGCTAGTTCATTGTGAAGTGAAAACCAGAAAAAGTTTTAACTATTTACAACATATAATTATGAATGTAAACAAAAAAATAAAGTAATGGCACTTAATGTATGCATTTGTTTCATTTTCTTACGAAAGCCTTTTACTAGAATTTAGCAACTGTGAAGCAGATAAAGGTATGATTGTCTAGTAGAAGGCAAACAGTTTTGGAAAGGAAGTCAGTCTTACACACAAAATATTCCTTGCCTTAGTACATAAGCAAATGTGAAACAGTCATTATGCTACAGAAAAAATATTAATATAGTGTATCTTATGACCTGTGTATATGAAGGATGTATCAATTGGTTTAGTGTTAAAGTTTTTTAGGGGTCTAAGTGAAATCAACTTAAGCTTAAGCAACATGGTATCAGGAAAATGAAATTTAATTTCAATTTATTGGAATGAATTATTTTTAAAGACATTTCATTAATGTGGTCTCTACTGAGTCAGCTATATCCATTTCTGCATATTAAAAATAACATCATTTCAGCAATTTATTTGCAAACTTTGCTTAAATAAAACATGGTCTAAAATAAAAGACCCTTTAAACCCTACAGATTATTTTTTATCTAGGAGATATTCCCAAAGGACAGTTTTCTTAGGGAGGCTATCCTGCCTAGACACTCCTTGTTTTCAATTATGAGAGAAAGAGAGAGAGGGTGTCCTCTGCACAGGGTGAGTCAGGCCAGAAGTCTGATTCAGCTATTTTGTATCACCCACCTGGAGGGCACACTGTCTGTCTTCACTGGCTGTATGGGGAGCCAAGAAGGCTGATCTCATTAAGGTGAAGTTTGAATTTCCAGTCACCCACTTCTACAAAACCTGCCAGTTCAGTTTCTTGCAATGTGGTAAAGGTTCTACCATATAGATCAGTAATAATATGCACATGTATTCTGAAGGGAGCAGGATCATACATTGTAACACAAATGTGTGTCTGTCACAATCCAAGGCAGGCAGAAGTCCAGCAGTGGCCCGTGTAACTTAAGCTTCTTACCTTTGCCAACATAGGTCTGCAGTACAGAGACCCTTGTCAGGGGCATCCTTAATGAGATGAACTTTGAATACAGCTATGAACAGGCTTTACTAGATAAACATTTAATCTCAGTTTATTGTAATCAAAGATTTAAGAATAGGCTGCTGGTAGAGATGTGTCTTAAAAAGTGTGACTGGAAACAATGAAGTTGTGCACTGTTGTTTAGAGCAACATTTTTCTTATCATAGTGGAAAAATGAGAGGCAATTTTGTTTGAGGTGGGAGAGTGGGCTGTCTTATGAGCTCTTTGCTATGGAACATGGCAGTGAACTGACAGGTACAGGGAATGTGGGTCATCAAAGCCCTCAAGCTACTAGAAGTAATGTAAATGTGACACCTGAGGTACTTCAAGTTGTTTTACTGTCTCAACCTACATGATGTTTTTTATTGTACAAACTAGTACTGGTGTGAAATAAAATATTTCCAACTGGGACAAGTAAACCCTTGCACCCAGCTGAATAAGCCCAGTAATTGGTTAAATTTTTTTTTTTTTTCTTTCTATCTATCCTTTTTCTTTAATTACAAATGTTGAATTATAGACACATTTCTTTTTTAAGAGCAATAATGATGATGTAATAGATTCTTTGAAGTTATTCTATGACAGATTGATAACTTTTACATGTGGAGCTTACCCCAATGAAAAAAATTGCTGGATGTTACTGTAAGATAGACCAGGAAGGTCTAAGGCCTAGGCCTACACCAAAAGTATATTATGACTGTTTTATGAGACATACTTAAATTCTTTCTAAACTTTTCAGATACAGCAACATAGATCTTACTGATACCAATGGAATTTCTTCCTGATGTGGTTACTTTTTTGTCACTTTAAAAAAAAAAATAATAATTTAACATAGAAGAATTTTGGAAACTCAGTGAAAAAGAACATTTAGGAGCTCAGGGACACGTGTTCATAGTTATAATCCTATGGTAGGTCATTACAATGGCTTGACAAGCTGATTCTGCCTTACAATCTGTTTGACATTTTCCAGGAGGTTGTGTGGAATTAATAATGGCAGTACAGATGTCATAGTGCATTTTTTTGGAAAACTCATAATGGAGTTCCACATGGCAGGCTTTTGTTTAAGCTGTAGGTCACCGAACATCTATGTAAAGGCAGCAGGAATAAATGGAAGTGGGCTTATAATTTGTATAAAAGACTGAGGCTTAGTCAGAAATCTGTGTCAGTTATGGATGGTTGATTTATTAAAAAAAAAAACAAATAAACAACACCCTTCATAAAGCAATATTTATAAAATAAAAGTTATTAAATTGATAGAAAAAAAGGTTAAGAAGATGCACTGGTAAAGGTAATGCTGCTAAATAAAGCCACAAGAAAAAGCAGTGTTAGGCAGACATGGTTGCATGCTGTAAGAATTCTGTTCTCTGACCCACAGTTCTGCATAAAGACATTGGACCTTGCAGAGCAGCTACTATAACAGGAACACTTTCTAGGATTTCCCTAAATGATGACGAGGAGGAGAAGGGACCAAACCCTGAAGGAATGAGCTATTCTACCTTGCCTGGAAATATCATCTCCAAAGTCATCATCCAGCAACCGACAGGTCTCCACATGCCTATGAGTATGAGTGAACTGGCCAATCAGTGCTTGAAAAAAGAAAACAGTGAGTTGCGGAGGACTGTGTATTTATGCACTGATGATAATTTGAGAGGTGCAGATATGGACATAGTCCATCCTCAAGAACGGATGATTGAAAGTGACTATATAGTCATGCCCCGGGGTTCAGTAAATACCCAGCCATCACTGAAAGATGAGAGCAAAATGAATATAGGCATGGATACACTGCCTCATGAAAGGCTGTTGCACTACAAAGTTAATCCAGAGTTCAATATGAATCCCTCTGTAATGGACCAATTTAATATCAATTTAGACCAACATCTTCCCACCCAGGAACATATGCAGAATTTGCCATTTGAGCCCCGCACAGCAGTGAAGAATTTCATTGCCTCAGAGCTGGATGACAATGTAGGATTATCAAGAAGTGAAACTGGATCCACAATATCAATGAGCTCTTTAGAGGTCAGTGGTGCATAAACAAATGGCATGCTCTGTTGTTCTAAGTATATGACAAGACAATAAATTGTGTCTAAGAGGTGATGCTAAAGTTTCAGTTCAGTATAAATTATTTGGGATCATACACTGCTGTTCATAGTTCTCTTAATATTTGAGTTGCTTATACCTAGGTTTCAGAGCCAGTCTGTATGAAACTGTATAATTCTGGAGATTTAAAATTCCATACAACCGCAAAGGGTTTTGTGATCTACCAGGTAAAATCCACTTTTAAATACTGTGTTGCTATGAGAAGAAAAACTATTCCTTCAAGATACAAGTGATAGTCATTGAACCTATGTGTCAGCACATGCAGTTGAAAATATTTGCCATTTTATTGCTGATAATTGTATCTTTCTCAGATGTCGTATACCTGATTCTGCTCTCACTAGTGTAAATCTTGGATTATTCCATCCAGTAGTTCACCACTTACTTATTTAGTTTTGTTTGCATGTGTGTGAGGCATTGGTACAACTGTTGTGTGCAGTAGGGAGGGGTGGACTTCATGTGGTGTCTTCTAGATTCCAGTCATATTGCAAAAGTGACTTGAAAAGCCATTAAAAGGGAATTGGTTCATTGCTACCATCTCTCAGGGGGATTTAAACATTATAAGTGAAGTGGGCTCGATTTCATACTTGGACCTCTTTAAGACTTTGAAATACATTTCAATTGTTATGAAATGCAGCATTTGGTGGGAAAGAAAAAGACAAATGAGAAAAATATGGTACTTACTCGTTCTCTGAAAGAAGTATAGATGGAAAAATGTCTACTGTATGTGCAAACTTAAGTCATTAGCTAATACTCTACAATGTTTGGACCCGCCTGTGTAGCAAAGTAGAGATTTTACCTGATATTTTAATTGCTAGACAGAACTGTAACCCATACTTCATAGAATGGGAGACACTTACAGATAGTTATTTTTTAAAGGCATTGAAGTTTTATGTGTGCATGAACTAGAGAACTGAGGCAGAAGGTTTCAGGTTGTGCACAGGAGTTCTCCAACTGAATGCAACCTTAGCAGCAGGATAGCTTAAAGTCAGCTTCCAGTGGTATCCTCTTGTAATTGTCTACAATATCCTCTTTTGGATATGCTTTGTTGGATACAGAGACCCAAATCCAGCCCTGTTAAGATTCCATGTATGGGTGAGAAGCAAAGCTTCATAATTCCTTGAGAGGATAGATGTACCTGCTACCACACCATCCACTCCATCTGAGGTCTAAATTGTTCTCTGGTGACAACTCTTTCCATTGGTGATAAAGGCTGTCTAGGAGACCTAAAACTAACAAACAAAGAAGCAAACAAACAGAAATACTTTAGTTAAGTTAAAAAAATTAGGACAATAATTTTTTTCAACTTACAGAGTTCCAGTTTCTAAGGCCACTTCAGAAAAAGAAGCTAAGAATCTTTAAGTATACTCTGCTGCTCATTTAGAGTTAATTTTTTTTAATGATTTGTATAAAATTTAAGCTTGCCTCTAAGATGAGGTATAGATGACAAATCAATCATTCTGTGTATCATTTTTATGCTCAGAAAACACAGTACTAAGTATGTAGGAAAAAATGTAATAAAATATAATAAAATATGGTAGTAAATATCTAGTCTGTTCCAACATGGCAAACATACTAGGTTTAGAAAGTTATATTTTGGTCCAGAAAGCTGTAAACATTTACATTATTAAACCTAAATGAACCCAGCATAATTCTATGTATTAGGAAAAACAAATATTAGGGCAGATCAGAAATGAAGGGAACTGCTTTGGCTTTTGTGTCTGCCTTTGTGGTTCTCAAACACTACTTGATTATATAGCATTAAGTAATCTTTTGATAAGGATGTGCTGCCATGAATTGAAGATAGGAACGTGAAAAATATGTACACAGAAGAAAATCAGAGTCTCAAGCAGATACAGATGAACATGTCCAGCCAGATAAAGGATGCAGCTGCAGCTTTCTGTACGCAGTGGGTAAGAAGCAAGGGGTTAGGGTAAAGTCCCTAAGTGCTATTGGATAGAACTGACCAGCTGGATTAACTTTTTTTGCTGCCATAAACAAAATAAAGAAGGGAGGGCAAGGGACGTTCAAGATTATTCTGCTCACATTTTTCCAGACAGAAGATGATTACACCATCTCTAAAGGAGCAGATCCTGGGCAGTAGGAAGCTTCCTTCTCTTATCAGCTCATACTGCTGTCTCACCCAAAGTCCAACATAAATTAGCACGGATTTCTGTTCTATCAGGTCAGTTCCCCTTTCACTTCTCTGAAGAAATAGGGGTGCCCTAAGACAGGCTGGAGAGGCCTCCTTTTGTGTCTTTGGCATAGTACAGGGAGTTGATTTCCTCCCCTTTTTTTCCCCTTTATGTTTCCAGGTGCTTTTTGTGGAATTAGCATGCTTTTATTGTTTTTATCATGTAATTATGCACTAATTATCAACTACTGTGGAAGTAAAATGCACTTAGGCATTTGTAACCTGTGCTAACAAAAATTTTTCTTCTTTTAAGAAAAAATTAAGCTGACTAGTTATTAAGAACATAATAATTGGAACAGCTTACGCAGCAGTTACAGAATTTATCATCTTATCAGAATGCCTTAAGATGTTGTGTGACACGTTTACAGCTAAGACTCAACTCAGCTTCTAATTCAGAAGTGCAATTATGAACCCAGGAAAACTTCTACCCACAAAAATACTGCAGGCATAATTTTTTGCAACTGAACACCAAGTAAAAAATAATCGTTCTCATTTGTCCACTCATTTTATGGTAGATGCTAGGATTTGTGGCCATAAAACTGAACCAGCAGAATTAGAGGACACTTCAGAAAGTATAAAACTCATTCTTTTAAATGTAATTTCCATCTTACTAGTGAAACACTATAGTATTGTCTTTCAAGGAACCAGTTTGCAGAATTATATGAATTATAATTGAAATAACTCAATACATTTGGGCAATTTTGCTTGTGAGTAACATCTTTACTTTCCTGAATTCATGAAATATACTATTTTTCGTGTTTTGCACATTCCAAGAGATTATCAGACCTTAGAACATTATGTGTCTTTAAAAAAATTTAGAGAGAAAAACAGTCAAAAAAAGAAAGCAAGCATTAGAGAAGGCTGAAATGCCCGACCTTTCTCAGGTTCTCTTTGGTTACATCTGCATTCATTATGATCATTGGAAATGGATGTTTTGGAAAACTATAATATGAGTACAAGAACATATGTCTCGACTTTTAACTCAGAAGGGGGGATACATCACCCCTATCATTAGATATCTAAATGTTGACACTCCCCTTCTGATATGGAAAAAGAGCTCTTCACATTTGATTCTTCTTTAGACTCAATGGAGAGAAGCACTTTTAGGCCACTTTTAGACATCTGCTAAAAGGACAAGGACAAGGTAACTCACATGCCCTCAGTGTCTCTCTTCTGGTGCCATAGAAAAAGGCAGAATGAGTAGTTCAGACATAAACATCAAAAATGTTGATGTCTTAAATTTAGTCAGGTGAATCCAACAGTGTGTCACAAACTTTCTTCTAGTTTTTATATTGTCATATTATTTTCTCAATAAAATGCTTAGTTGGGAACTATGAAATGCTTTATTATATATGGAACAATTTCAGCTCTCATAAGATAGTCTGTGAGTGCCATAATATTTACATACAAGAATTGCCCAAATAAGTATAAATTTAAGGATCTGCAGTTTCAAGATGTGCAAGTCAGTGATTTTTTTTATTTTATTTGTTGTGTACTCAACAGTGTGCTTGTGATTATAGGCACAGGCAGGCATATTAGTACATCACAAAATTTCTTAGGAAGAGTAATTGAACATCTGGCTAGTCTCCTACCACAGCACTTACATGCATGGATTAAAACTGGCTTTGCTGCCTTGGCATCAAAGTGACTTGGAGTGTGCTCCTTCAGTTCAAAATGTTTTTATTTTAACGAAGAAAGCACTCTTGATACACTCTTGGAATCGTTTTTGTTTGAAAATGTATATTCGGAGTAGTGAGCTCATTAAAATGAAATAAGTGCTGCATTCCCAGTTCCTTAGATGTAAGGAAAGGTTAGGAGGTTTAAATGCAGAAAAACAAGTTTATCTGTGCAACATATCTCCAGGATAAATAGTTATCTTATTTTTACTGGGGAAAAAGAATATAAAAATTATATATATATATATATATATATATATATGCAAGAGGGAGTAGGTATCTATTGGCTGACCATGCAAGGAGACTTGTGTTGTTATCTTTGTGGAAGAAGAATGATGGGTTCTTTCAAGGGAATTATGGTTAGTGTAATATGATCAGAAATGGAAGAGAGCTGAAAGAAGACAGACTCTTAACTATTCTGAGAGGAAGGACATGCAACGACAGGCAATAGAAACATTTATTAAAGGGGAAAAAGAGCATCTGCTTTATAAGAACAGGAAGGAAAGGACTTCCCAGACTTTGCCATGTAAAGGACTGGCAGTCTCTGTCCAGTCTCATAACTTCTTCCTTTATTTTTCTGCCTGAAATCTTAATGTGGAGAAAGACATAAAGCCCTTGGATGGGAAGTTAACTGGAGACTAAAACAATCATTTCATATTAATTCATGAGAGCTCTTAATGCATTCAAAGAAAGTCATCTCCAGAGGAACTTGGACAAATCACTGATAAGAAACTCCAGGAAGATAAACTGTACGAGTGGGAAAATAACGGAATGCATTAAAAACAGTGAAGTGCAAAGAAAACCTGAAGGCATAGATAAAAAGGAGATGAAAGAAAGACCAAAAAAAAGAAGAGATGGCAGAAATGCAGAAGCAGTTTAAAATGAAAGTGTTAGAAAGAATTAAATAAAAGCATCAGGGCAGGTGCAATATCTAAAATAAACAAAGGACAGGAAAAGAAAGAAGAAATACACAGTTAAAACAGTCAATCTTGTCAATAAAGTAGCAGAACATCAGGCAGAACAAAAGGAAAATGGTGTGCAGTCATTTTGATTTATGATATGAGATGTCAAGAGAGAGAGATAGAGAGAACAAAAATAGAGGGACTAGTGGCACAAGAATTTCCTCTTTATCATGTTTCCACATTGCATTTATTTTCAAGCATTCTGTATCTCAGATTTCTCTCCCTCCCATTCCTCATTTCACTCTTCAATAAACTGTGGAGACAATTCTTGCCAATTTTATGACTCTCAGTGAAAACAAAGTACAGCCTTCTAACAACCCTCTTTCTTTTGCTTGACTGAGTAAGTCTCAGATTCCTCTGACTTCAGAATTGTTGCAGCTTATTTTCAGGTTTTCTACCCCCTGCAGGAGTGGGGATAGAATCAGGCAGAACTGATTCTAGTAACTGAAGATGTAAGTAACCAAAATTTTAGACAGTATTATGAAGTGTAGCATATATTTCAGACTATATTATAAGCAGCTATCTTAACTATAAATGATCCCTAAGAGGTATATTTTCAATTGTTTGTCTTTTCAAGAAATGTTTCATTTCCACTCAAAACCTTCAGAAAGCAAAAAAAACCCTGTTCTTAATTGAATAAATACATGTGCAGGTTATCCTATGTAAAAAAAAGGGAGCATCAAACAGAATAGTTTGCTAGGATCATTTTAAATTTAAATCTCTGAAGTTATGTTTGTGCTGTTTATGTGCTAAATGTGCTAACATATTTTAAAGACTTAAAATTCTCACATTAAAGAGCTATTTCACTTTTTCAGGAAAACTTTCTTGTTTTATGCCTAGCTCATCTTATGAACTAATAGCCATCATAATCTTCTATTCAGAAACTTAGGGGCTTTTTTCAGTTGTATACACACAAAAGACATTTTAAATAAAAACTGTCTACCTACATTCTACATTTATATCTCTGAAGGCCAAAAAATATTTTCCTTTAATTTTGTTGAGGGAAAAAATCCTCCCCAGGCTAAGATCTTATATGCCAAATCTAATCTCAGGGTGAATTATAAACTGCTGATAATAAGGCTTTATATTAATGGAAGCATGGTTATAGTCCTGACTATAATACGATATCTCTGGTTCCAATTATACTTTGCAAAATGCAATATATCTTCAGGAGTATCTCATGCAATTAATCAGGTAGTAGTGTAATACTGGCTAGAATAAGGAGAAAACCAGGCATTTGTCATTTTACAGAGACAAACAGGGATTTTATTAGTCATTTAGTGAGAGCAGCTCTTCCCTGGTGCCAGAGGATTGGTGCATGCTGGTGTATGGAAATTATTCTTCAGTATTCTATTTTTGTTCCTCAGTGAATAGAGTTTAATATTGCTCTGGCATTACACAGAGAAGCTATACATGATTAGTACAAAGTAAAATTGATTTAAAATAAATTACTACTGCAAACCTCTTTTCACAGAGTTTCACTTTGGTCCTAGCATGAAGGGTGGGATTTTTCCTTTTCCTTTTCCTTTTCCTTTTCCTTTTCCTTTTCCTTTTCCTTTTCCTTTTTCTTTTCCTTTTCCTTTCCTTTTCCTTTTCCTTTTTTTCTATATAAAATGTGTTTTATCAATTAAGATCAAAGAGCTGCAAAACTCAGAGATAGAAAAAGTCATCAGGTCATCTCTTCTATCAAGACATTAACATTTCCTACAGCATATTTCTCTAGTACATAGTCAAACTTCACTTTCAAGACTAGAGTGAGGGGCTTCTGCTGTTTCCCTTAGCAGATTATTTCATATTTACAGAAAATGTCTTTATTCCTGACAGTATCTCTGACATTTCCTTTATTCATTCATTTATTTATTTATTTATTTTTCTGGGTTTCAGCTCTTCTATGAGGTTTCTGAACAAGCTTCTGCATTTGTCTCTCCCATAACCAATGTTTAAACAAGCTGTATCACTCTTTTTCTCCTTGAGTCAGTGTTATTAACTCTTTCAAAGCACTTTTTGCTCCTCATCTGAAATTTCCTTGTATCACAGGTGTGATTTGGCTTCTGTGCCTTGAGAACTCCAATGCAACTTACTGGACTATTCACATCCTTGCCTGCTTAAACAGAGGCTTGACATTTTTTAGTAGCACTTACAATTATGCATGGATTGAAGTTCACAACTTACCCCTCAGCTTTTTCAGATTTATCCCAGCTAACTCCCTGATGATAAATAAGTGCATGTGTCTTCAGCTTTTTAGGCAGCTCCTTCATTCATTACCCTTGCAGGTCTCCAGCATTAGGGCTCTTCAGTTTGGAAAACAGGTGACTGAGTAGTGAATAAGGAATAATTATTCATATTTCCTATAATATAAAAACCAGGACCATCAAATGAAATGGCAAAAGGATAAACAAGTTCATTTTCTTTGTCACGTTATACATATTTAAATTTTTGAATTCACGACTACGGCACATTTTGGATGTCAAAATTAGGAATAATTATAAAACATTATTAGACAAATGGAATAATGTAAAATAGTGCTATTATGCTTAACAGAGTAAGCTCCTCCCAAGGAAATTCCTAATCCACTGAAGAACTAGGGAGGATATTGCAACAGCAATCTCACTTTATGCTTGCCCTTCTCTATGTCATTCCTGAAGCACTACTGCAGTCCTGCTCAAATAGAAAATACTAATTGATGCAATATTATCATTTACAGTTATTTTTTATTTATATTCAACTAATATTAATACTCAAGTGGATCTTTAACTGATCCTTGAAAACACCACCAGCTTCCACTGTAATTTTTATGTTGTCTAAAAGCATTCTCAATTTTGCAGGTGGGTGAAAGAAACAGGTTTTGAAAAGAAACATACTGGTGTGACAAGTTCAGCAGCTCATTTAATTCAAGAGATTTTTTTTTTCTTCCTACTCCACTCCACTCAGCTGCTGGCTCCCATTAATTTAAATTGTAGAATGAGGCAGATGATTGATTTCTAAAAACATTTAGGTGTGTATGGAAATCCACTTTTTTCTCAGGAAAAAGAGACACGATGAATAAAATTCATTGAATAAAAAAGTATCTGTATAATCACAATTGAAGTCTTTATTTGCATGTTTTAAGTTTGTTTTATATCATACAGAAACTAGGAGAGAAATTTAGTAAAATGACAGCTTCCAACTGGGACTGAAGGGAAACTTCCATCCTCATAAATTAGGATTCCCAGTGACTTCACACTTCTGAAAATGTGTCCTCTCTCAAAAAGTAACACTGCAGTCATTTCAAGGCAATTATGTTGTAGGCAGGAGGACCTGATCATGTACCTAGTGGTACAAATAACAATATTGCAGATGGCTTACAGAGGTGCAGGATCACAGTGTCCTTTGGTTCTCAATAATTCAGAGAACTTCACTGCTACTGTTCAGACCTGTGGCAGTTACATACTTTTTCTGTCTTAAGAGGATAGGATCTGACAGCAATTATGCTGTATTTCACCATATGCAGCCATATAAAAAAGTGAAGCACAAACACAGAACAAATGTTCTTTACTATGTACGTTTAAAATAAATGTGTTTGTGATAGATTCTTGTTGAGCCCTAGAAAAATACTCATGAAGATAAACCTGTAGTATGACCTGTTTGGTCTTGACTGGTGGGATTTAATAGCAAAGTTGCAATATTGTTCCACTTTCTGACAATAGCACAGTTAAATATGTTGCAGTCTGTTAGATACGTCTTTCTACCATGTAAACAGCAATAGAGTTTTCTAGCCACAAAACCTACCAAGACAGCTATGCCAAGAATATTTTCAGTATGTTCAAGTATACTTAAGGCAAAATACAAATGCTCCAATGTTCGATATCACAGTATCAAGCAATCTACACATTTCTTACTAAATTTCCGTATTTTCACTTGGAATTCTCAGTCAGGTGGTTCAATGATACCAGGTTTATTACTGGACTGTAGCTTAAAAATAGCTTTTTCAAGAATTTTTCAAAGCTGCTCCTATAAATTTCACCTGGTTATCACCTGTACAAGTTTCACCTATTCTGAGCACAGAGCCTTTACAGTGACAGATACTCTTTAATTACAACTTAGAAATAGATCCTTCCTCATTAGAGATATGTAGATTTCTTCAGGTGCTGGTTTACTGTGGAATGATGAAGGCCTATGTCAAAGGCACACTCTTACCATGGCCTCCTTAATTTGTACAAATAAGAACTTAGCTGCTTTAAGAATCTGAGCATAATAGTCTCATATTTTAATTATCCCCAAGACCTTTGTTGTTTGAATGTTTTCATGCTACTTATTTTGGCAGAATTATTTAATTTCTTTTTAAATTTTCTATTTTGAGTGTGCTAGGTTAAATCGAGCCTTGGTGATTAAAGATAGTTTCTCCAAAGCTCATTGTTGTTGCTTGGTTTAATTATTTTATAGACTGATCTTTTATAATGCTTCCCAGCTCTTTAGGCATGAAGAGTGTGTTGACAGTGCTACAATGATCTTCTTCATATTACTGTGGATTGGAGCATCAGAATTTTACTAAAAAACCAGACAATATGTTACAAGGGCTCAGAAACCAAATATTTTCTGCTCTTTGCAACTGAAAGTCATAAAAAGTTGCAAAAAAAATCAGAACAGCCTACTAAAACCTGCATGTGTGTTAAGCTAAATACAATCAAAGCCTAATAAAGCCATTAGCATTATTTGTCTTTGCCTAACAGGCTTGGCTTGTACCTCAATGCAGAAATTAGGTGCAATTTGAAAAGATTCACTCACCATGACTTAAAGCCACCATAGTCTACAAGAAAACTTACGGTTGAATTGTAGCAGCAAGCCTTTTCCTTTTCTTGGGATACTTTTCCCTTCCTTTAAGTCTCTTTCCTGAAGGACAATGCGTATTTTCTTTCCATTCACATATTCTCTGCACTCTTTTTTCCGGCTCTTCCAACCACTGTTTCTACATCTCTTGAGTCTATTGCAAGCCATTCACTTTTCCAACCTTAGGGAAAAAAAAAAAAAAAAAAAAAAATCATTATAATATTTCTGCTTCTTTCTGATAAAATTTTACTTTAGAATTAATTTATTTTAGAATCTTAAAAAAATATATGATACATAATTTGTGTTATTTCTAAGCAATCATATTCTGTTGCATTGTATATAAGTGATTACTTCATAAGTAAATCATTCTTGCTTTGTATCAGATGCTTTGAATCAGATTTGTTGTAAGGGTTAAAGAAAATCATTGCTTTCTCCATCCAGATTGTCATTGCAAACAAACAAGCTGAAGCTATGGAAAGAGTAGGTGGCTTTGGCTTGATTTTGCTACCATTTATTCCATTAAAATCAATGGAGTTGTACCAATGTAAGCCTGAGGTAGGAAATAATCCATTTCTGTATAGCTGTACAAATCTAGATCATAGATGCGTATAGATAACTGTGAAAAAAATACACATATGATGACAATTTGCAAATTCCAGAGAAGGTATAGAAAAATATATATTTTATACACCAACAGGGTCAATTACATGCAATCAACATGCATGTTATACATTCCAATGAAATGCAGTCGTGTTTGTTTCAGAGAAAGAATATGATACTGGTCTAAAAATTGTCTGCAAAGTCATGCATTAATCTTCAATTATCAAGATAAAATCTACAGCCTCTCACAGAATACCTAATAGATACCTGATAGGAAAACAAGAGTGTTATTTAGACTCATTAATATGATTTGATTAATAGTCCCCTTGTTAATACAACCTCTTTTTTCTTTCTTTTTTACTGCTTAATAGAGAAGAAAATCACGTTATTCGGACCTTGACTTTGAAGTAAGTTTTACTGAATTATTCCTGATTATTAAAAGTATTTTCCTAAAAGTAAATGTGAAGTGTTCTTTTTATCAGATTTTAGCCTTCTGACATAGTAGATGTCACGGGGTTATTCAATTGATACTGTACAGAACATGATGAGCAACTCATTAAAACTACTTTGGTGCAACTTATTTGTAAAAGCTTCTGAGATCCAATTATCATATTGCAATATTAACCATCATGGCTTCATGATGAGGCTCTGCCTCTTCATTTTCATCCATTTATTTTTTTTTTTCGGGGTTATTCAATTGATACTGTACAGAACATGATGAGCAACTCATTAAAACTACTTTGGTGCAACTTATTTGTAAAAGCTTCTGAGATCCAATTATCATATTGCAATATTAACCATCATGGCTTCATGATGAGGCTCTGCCTCTTCATTTTCATCCATTTATTTTTTTTTTTGTCTTTTATTTTATTTTATTTTATTATTTTGCTAGCCATCTATCTACTGAAAAAGTGTGACACTTCTGTAGGACAGACCCCATTGGTGCAGAAGGTTGCTGTGTTCAGGAGATTCTCAATCATTTGTTCTATCTCTCTTTCTTCGATTCTAGTTTGCTGGCAAATGAGTTTCAGATCCACATAGTGATTATGAATGTGTCAAATTTTGAATGATGAAATGCTGCAGTTGTCAATAGATCACATGCTATATGAAAAGTCAACTTTGTCTGAGATTGAATATCCACAATTTCAGACTTAGACCACATAGAATGAAGAGGTTTCATTGTGCTAGTTAGTGACCATTTTGTTCTGTCTCAGAAAACATGATTAAATCTCTTGGAGGTTTTTTGAAATGAGGTTTTTCTCTCTACTCTCTACCAGAAGCAACAAAGCAGTTAGTTTTCCAGGGGGTACTAATAATTTACAGATTTGGGATTTCTGCATAGGTTGTCTGTTCATGCATGATAATAGTTTGATATAATTCATTGTGTATCTCCAGAGAAGTTGAACAACCATATTTGTATGGAACCTATAGATCTCATGCTAAACTTTATAATCAAATGATCAGTATATATCAACCATAAGTTTATAAATTACCCTATCTGCATATGTACACAAAAGCTTTTTATTATTATTATTTGGGATGTAAGCACAGCACATGTACTTTCACATTGCAGATCCTAGTCCATAAAGAGGTAGAACATAATGCAAAATGCAGCCATAGCAGTGGTCATAGAAGTCTTGCAGTGAGAGAAGGGTTTGCTTTGATGACCTGCTTTTGCTGGAATGCTGATCATCTGTGTCTGATTGTGGCTTCTTGGTACTTTAACATGATGCCTTAATGCCCTATGTCATTTTCCTCTACAGAGTGTAGTTACCTTAAGCAGTCATGTAATGTCTCTAATAATGCACCAGACAAAGATTCACACAGGAAGTTTAAGGAAAATAAAATGAGAGGATTGTTCTAAATATGCTTCAGGATAAATGCATAGAAAGGAAGAAGAAAAACATGAATCAACAACAAAATTCTGATGAGCATGCAATTCCAAAATTAAATGCAAGCAATGTGCAAGGAAGTTTTATAATTATAGTGATTGAAAGAATTCTGAATTTTACTATTCATTATTAAAAGGTAGTTATGTCATGCCGTTCACAATGAGAACATGCTCTGTGGCAACAGATTCTAAAACATTCTTCCTACCACTCAGGAGAGCATAATCTAACATCAAATAACATTCTTGTCTAGTCTTGTTTGCAGCATTGTTGCTCCATGGCATAATATTTTTGAAGTATGATTATAATGCAGGAAAGCGTATTTTTTTGTTAAAAAAGAAGGATGGGACCATTGAAAGTCACTCGTGAGGAATTGATAATGGCAATGATACCGTGCTGGTTACTGCTGTGTTTTAAAAGTACTAACTCAGACTAACTTTATCCCACCTCCCTGTTTTATGATTTCTCTGAAATAAGCCTGTGGACTTTCCTGTGTTCAGGACATAGTGTGTCTGGCTGACTGAGATAAAGCAAAATAAAAAAGCTGTAAAATGTTTAAATAGCCACCCAGATTCCTTTACTCAGCAAGACATACTGATGAAGGGAAGTGAGACAGTGTTGTGTGGTCAAAACATGGTATTCTCATACTTCAGAGCAGCTTGACTGCAAAATAGAATGGAGCCTGGAGGTGAGGTCAAGCAAGAGTGACTGGCTACCCTACTAAAAAGTTTAACACTTTCTCTGCTTAGTCTGTGGCCAGTGCCAGATGGCACTTTCTGAGACAATGTCTGTCCACAGTTCTGAGGATAACCAATACTAAACACAAAGTATGGACAAGACTGTGTCAAGCTCCGTACTTTTCCTTTTAACAATCTTCTGGCAGTCTCTACACCCTTACCCTCTCACACATGTCTCTCTATATCCATACAAGACAAACCCTTAGGCTATGCCTATCTTACTAAAGACATTTGGGGCAATATTCCTGTGTGCAAAAATGTCAGGCTTCATATGGATGAATTTTTAACATATTTACTGCTTTAATCTGAATCACCCAAACAGTTCCTGGAATGTCTTTAGGGAACCAGTGCAACCTAAGTACTATTCACAATTGGCAATTTGGTTGTAGACATCTTATATTGGAGACTAACAGTTTCATAGCATTCATGGAGAACATTCCGTGCTAGATGGTGCCAGAGAATGGTCTTGGACATGTTTCATTTATTAGAACTATTTAAAACTATGCTAGTGTGCTGCAATGCAACACTCACCTCAATATAGAAAATTTGAAGTTAAAGCAAAGAAACACATGAAAGCATGCGTGGAGTTTTTTGGTTGTTGTTTTCATAGAATCATAGAATCATAGAATCATAGAATCTTTTATACACCAACAGGGTCAATTACATGCAATCAACATGCATGTTATACATTCCAATGAAATGCAGTCGTGTTTGTTTCAGAGAAAGAATATGATACTGGTCTAAAAATTGTCTGCAAAGTCATGCATTAATCTTCAATTATCAAGATAAAATCTACAGCCTCTCACAGAATACCTAATAGATACCTGATAGGAAAACAAGAGTGTTATTTAGACTCATTAATATGATTTGATTAATAGTCCCCTTGTTAATACAACCTCTTTTTTCTTTCTTTTTTACTGCTTAATAGAGAAGAAAATCACGTTATTCGGACCTTGACTTTGAAGTAAGTTTTACTGAATTATTCCTGATTATTAAAAGTATTTTCCTAAAAGTAAATGTGAAGTGTTCTTTTTATCAGATTTTAGCCTTCTGACATAGTAGATGTCACGGGGTTATTCAATTGATACTGTACAGAACATGATGAGCAACTCATTAAAACTACTTTGGTGCAACTTATTTGTAAAAGCTTCTGAGATCCAATTATCATATTGCAATATTAACCATCATGGCTTCATGATGAGGCTCTGCCTCTTCATTTTCATCCATTTATTTTTTTTTTGTCTTTTATTTTATTTTATTTTATTATTTTGCTAGCCATCTATCTACTGAAAAAGTGTGACACTTCTGTAGGACAGACCCCATTGGTGCAGAAGGTTGCTGTGTTCAGGAGATTCTCAATCATTTGTTCTATCTCTCTTTCTTCGATTCTAGTTTGCTGGCAAATGAGTTTCAGATCCACATAGTGATTATGAATGTGTCAAATTTTGAATGATGAAATGCTGCAGTTGTCAATAGATCACATGCTATATGAAAAGTCAACTTTGTCTGAGATTGAATATCCACAATTTCAGACTTAGACCACATAGAATGAAGAGGTTTCATTGTGCTAGTTAGTGACCATTTTGTTCTGTCTCAGAAAACATGATTAAATCTCTTGGAGGTTTTTTGAAATGAGGTTTTTCTCTCTACTCTCTACCAGAAGCAACAAAGCAGTTAGTTTTCCAGGGGGTACTAATAATTTACAGATTTGGGATTTCTGCATAGGTTGTCTGTTCATGCATGATAATAGTTTGATATAATTCATTGTGTATCTCCAGAGAAGTTGAACAACCATATTTGTATGGAACCTATAGATCTCATGCTAAACTTTATAATCAAATGATCAGTATATATCAACCATAAGTTTATAAATTACCCTATCTGCATATGTACACAAAAGCTTTTTATTATTATTATTTGGGATGTAAGCACAGCACATGTACTTTCACATTGCAGATCCTAGTCCATAAAGAGGTAGAACATAATGCAAAATGCAGCCATAGCAGTGGTCATAGAAGTCTTGCAGTGAGAGAAGGGTTTGCTTTGATGACCTGCTTTTGCTGGAATGCTGATCATCTGTGTCTGATTGTGGCTTCTTGGTACTTTAACATGATGCCTTAATGCCCTATGTCATTTTCCTCTACAGAGTGTAGTTACCTTAAGCAGTCATGTAATGTCTCTAATAATGCACCAGACAAAGATTCACACAGGAAGTTTAAGGAAAATAAAATGAGAGGATTGTTCTAAATATGCTTCAGGATAAATGCATAGAAAGGAAGAAGAAAAACATGAATCAACAACAAAATTCTGATGAGCATGCAATTCCAAAATTAAATGCAAGCAATGTGCAAGGAAGTTTTATAATTATAGTGATTGAAAGAATTCTGAATTTTACTATTCATTATTAAAAGGTAGTTATGTCATGCCGTTCACAATGAGAACATGCTCTGTGGCAACAGATTCTAAAACATTCTTCCTACCACTCAGGAGAGCATAATCTAACATCAAATAACATTCTTGTCTAGTCTTGTTTGCAGCATTGTTGCTCCATGGCATAATATTTTTGAAGTATGATTATAATGCAGGAAAGCGTATTTTTTTGTTAAAAAAGAAGGATGGGACCATTGAAAGTCACTCGTGAGGAATTGATAATGGCAATGATACCGTGCTGGTTACTGCTGTGTTTTAAAAGTACTAACTCAGACTAACTTTATCCCACCTCCCTGTTTTATGATTTCTCTGAAATAAGCCTGTGGACTTTCCTGTGTTCAGGACATAGTGTGTCTGGCTGACTGAGATAAAGCAAAATAAAAAAGCTGTAAAATGTTTAAATAGCCACCCAGATTCCTTTACTCAGCAAGACATACTGATGAAGGGAAGTGAGACAGTGTTGTGTGGTCAAAACATGGTATTCTCATACTTCAGAGCAGCTTGACTGCAAAATAGAATGGAGCCTGGAGGTGAGGTCAAGCAAGAGTGACTGGCTACCCTACTAAAAAGTTTAACACTTTCTCTGCTTAGTCTGTGGCCAGTGCCAGATGGCACTTTCTGAGACAATGTCTGTCCACAGTTCTGAGGATAACCAATACTAAACACAAAGTATGGACAAGACTGTGTCAAGCTCCGTACTTTTCCTTTTAACAATCTTCTGGCAGTCTCTACACCCTTACCCTCTCACACATGTCTCTCTATATCCATACAAGACAAACCCTTAGGCTATGCCTATCTTACTAAAGACATTTGGGGCAATATTCCTGTGTGCAAAAATGTCAGGCTTCATATGGATGAATTTTTAACATATTTACTGCTTTAATCTGAATCACCCAAACAGTTCCTGGAATGTCTTTAGGGAACCAGTGCAACCTAAGTACTATTCACAATTGGCAATTTGGTTGTAGACATCTTATATTGGAGACTAACAGTTTCATAGCATTCATGGAGAACATTCCGTGCTAGATGGTGCCAGAGAATGGTCTTGGACATGTTTCATTTATTAGAACTATTTAAAACTATGCTAGTGTGCTGCAATGCAACACTCACCTCAATATAGAAAATTTGAAGTTAAAGCAAAGAAACACATGAAAGCATGCGTGGAGTTTTTTGGTTGTTGTTTTGTTCTGTTTTGTTTTTTTCCTGAAGACCAGAATTAAAACTCAAAGCTAGCTACTATATAGTGTGAACACGAGTAGGCCATGACTGTACTCAGTGCCTTAAAATAATCTCTGTCCCTCTTATTTCCCTTTTATTTCCAATATATATAGAAATAGAGGTGTGGTTTTAAGGGCCCTTGGAATGGACTATCAATTATAAAATTCTCTGACTGATCTGTAATGTTATAGGAAATTTAGGAAACTTGTATCTCCAGTCAAAGGAAAGGGAGAGAGGAAAAGATGGCATCCAAACTGGGCAACCCATACCATAGATCTTAGAGAGGAGTCTCTCAAGAACTGGGCCACCTGTATCTTGTTTTCCCTTTTTAAATATTTTACCACTATATAGTTAAATTTTCCCTTTAGTGTAGAAAAAAAGAAGACAGACACATACTGGGTTTCTTCTACAGGCAGAAAGTATTACTGCTGAATAACATATTGTCCACAATTAGGTTTTGTAAAACACTGATTAATCTATTTGGATTTTGAAGTTTGGTAAAATGAACAGTCATCACGCAACAGCTTTTCAGCTCTTTTCTTGCTCTAAACAAGAATTAGTTTAGATCCATTCATGCTGTCCAGTATCCAAGACATGACCAAAATGCATAGGACTGGGCATTTTGGATCCTTGCTGCTGCTGGCTGTGGAAACCCTCAGTAAGTGCCCTCCAGCACCAGTCATTATGTTCTGTTCTTCCCTAAAGCTGGACAGGTAGCATTTTCATGAAGGCTCAGCACTAATGTTTAGCTGTCAGATCAAATAAAATTCATTCTAATTATGTTGAATAGGAATACAGATGCTCTGGAAATTCCCAGGAGGACTCTGTAGTAGGTGTGCGCTGACACTTTAAAAAAAAAAACAAAACATACAAAAGAATTAAACAGTATTGCTGACATGCATTTTAGGATTCAAGATCACAATTACCTTTAAATTTTATAAATTTTATAAAAGGGTCTGACTCCTGCATTTTCCCAGCCATCCACCCCACTCTTCCCTTTCTATAAGGTATTCATTGGATCTACTCTAGCAATAACATTTATGCCAAATAATTCAGAAAAGTGCTTTGTTACCCTGCTCCCCAGGAGTCAGGTAATCTCTGGCCCATTTTGAGCTCCACCCATGAGAGAGAGTGAGGATACACAGGACTCGTGAATACCAGAATGTCTTCTTTCCAAAGAGTGGTAGAATTTCACCAGCAATAATGCTTAACTGATCATTGATTGCTGCATCTGTGTTCTTTCAGAAATTTATCTGCACTAGCTATTCATGCTATTCATTGTAACAACATTACAAACTCACTGAAGTTCAAAACCATTCTCTTACCAACCTGAAGACATCTCTCAAAGACAAAGGTGAAAAAAATATACCTGCTGGTAAAAATCCTTCCCCTTTCCTAAGTTTGGCAGCTGATCAAACCTATAACATCTTGAAAACACAGCATGTTTCCATTATAAGGCTGGGAAGGCTTTCCCCCATCTGTTCTTTTCATTTCTTTTTTTCATACAATATTTGAGAGAGAGCATTTTTACCTGTGAAAATACAGAAAATCCCCAAGGCAAATTTCATTACATTATTATTATTATTAAAATATTATTGTTGCTGTTATATTGATATTATTGTTATTGTTATTATTACTGCTATTCATAAGATTGACCACAAATCTTTGTGAGAGTATTTGTGCTGGAGCTAGATCTCAGCTAAACCCCTCATAAAAAAAATAATAAAAAAAATAAATAAATAAAAGGGGGGCTGGGTACAGAGTTATGTTTGAAGTCCTTTCCATCTTGATCATAGCCATCCACACTGAATCCTCTTCTGAGAGCAGATGCTCGTCAGAGTAGGGCATAGTTTTTTTCAAAATTAACACGTTACTTGTGAGTAGAGGTAGAAATGTGAAAGAGATGTCAGTTCAGTGTGACCCCACGTAGTGTGTGGGGCACAAGAGTTATGGAGCCTGCAGGAATGACCTCTAGAAGTCTATCTGTAGCCTGGTGGCTAAATCAGGTGCTTCTGGAGGGGATGTGGCATTAATGGGCAAATCCGCAGCTGCACCAAAGGAAGGTGTGCTTTCAGAGGGCAGCATGAGAAGCTCCTTTTCCAGCCTATTCAGGACCTGATGCTACTACAATCATCCTAGTGTATATTGGTCAAGATCAACAGTTCTAAATTCATTAGCTTTCTGATAAAACTGATAAACTGATAACTGATAAAACTATGTTTTCCACATTGCCTGTTTAAGAGAAAAAACAGACTAAACCCCCACAGATATTTTGTGGGGTATTTTCTCATAAAAGAGAAAGGGTTCCCCAACAGAGCATATTTTCTGGAAAGCAGATTAGAAGGTGCTTTCTAACAAGGAAGTTTAAAGTAAGCTAGAGGAGTTAAAGTTGAAAAATCAAGCTACTGCACCTTCAGCCAGGAAAACACAAAGCAACTAAAAGATCCATAGGTACATGTTCATACCAGTCATTCTCTACTAAGAATAAATCTTAAACCCTTTTTTCTGTGGCAGACTTCCCACTGCAAGTGTTTAGTTTCTCCTCACCTGCTTCTTCTCAGAAAAAATGCAATGAACTAAGACATTTGCATTATTCATATTTGCTTTTAATAAATTCTTGGGTGCACAATTCAGAAAAATATCAGAAAGCAGTATTCTCTGTATTCCCAGCCTTCTATTAAGAATTTTCCAACTGTAGATACTTTTTTCACAGCCATGTGCTATTCCTGCTTCTAGAGCCAGTATTTTAACCCACCGAATCTGCTTTGTCCCCTCTAGCATGTCTTATATCAGCCAATAATAATGTTGGAGGCAGAACTTTTCCTTTTTAAATTCTATGTATATTAAACTTTCTACATATCCATGTTGTCTACTATAACAACAATAGCTTTAAAGAAAACCTAGGAATTTGCTTAAATCTTTAGCTAAATTACTTTTTGCAAGGAGTTCCTCACCAAAACTGTTTCCCTTATTCACCTCACAACTCAAGTTAATATATCTTTAATTGCCTGCTGTATCTCATGTCTCTTTTGTGAATAATGTTGTCAATTTCTTGTTATCAGAAATGAAACAAATTCTCAAGCTACAGTGCAGCTTTATTAAGGATATGGTTACTGGAGCATTGAGGTAGAGATGCATGGCCAAGAGAGCAGCAGAATTTCATTAAATTTATAAACACAGAATGCAAATCAAAGATAAGAGTTGAAATTGGTATTGGTAAAACATTATTTGAGGGTCAGTTACTGCCACTCCATTTTAAAAGGTACAAACCCAGACTCGTCAGAAGTGTTGCTTGCTGGAAAGGGTCACACTCAGGCATCGAGCACATAAGTTTGCAGCATTTGTCACGTACTATACCAGGGAAAAATCAGACTTGACAGTTAGTAAATGTTCACAGAGGCTGATGTCCTGCACCTATTCTGTCAATATTATTGGCTGCTGCCCCAGCTGTAACTCAAGTTTAAAGCAGTTACAAAAGCTTAAGAAAAGCCAAACTGAGCCTATCCAGTATTGGACTGAGGTGAAGCATCCTCAGTCCCTCCTGTTCCCTGTCCACCCTGACCACAGAACTATGAGACTGATGGAGGAGTAAGCAGCCTTTGGCTTTTATCCAAAGGCAAGTGTGAATCCACACCTCAGCATGAACTTGTTTGGAAACAATGCAGATGGTAGGCTTGACAGTCTAGGCTGGAAAACAGGCTTGACTCTCCATGTAGCTGCCAAGGCACATACATGGCTGAGGGTGTCCTTCAACTGTGGGGTGTCTGGGGTCCCCACCTCTTGCACAGGAGGGACATAAAAATAATTTTTGTGGAAGAGAGCTCTGTGCATGGGCTAGAGAGAGGATAGTTTCCAGTTGCCCAGTTCATGACATAAGAAAGCAAGTAAAATTGAAAAACTATGCATACCTTTCTTAATATGAATGCACATATTAAAAACCACAATATTTGGAGCGTTTTCATTTTAGGTCAAGATATCTGAATTCAGTGTTCTAAAAATTATTCTGATAGGTACTATTATAAACTGCAGTTGCATTCCTATAGACATTAAAATATTAGTATCCATTCTGTAAACAGAAATTCTAGAAAATATTCCTACTGTGCAAGGGAAATATATTTCTCAGATACTTCCACACTTTCAAAATGCTTCTAGGCTAGTACAAAAACAGCATCCCTTAATTTCAGTGACTCAATAGATGTGGGGTAAAACCAGTCTCTTGTACAGGAAGAACAGGAAACAGAGCAGAGAGAAGGTTCACTGCAATTTACTTCCATTGGTCGAGTCTATAGACAAAAGATGGCCCTTACAAATTCAATTTACTTTGTTATGTCAGGAAAAATAACTCTTAAAGAAAAGAAAAAAAATTTTAAAGCAGCCCAAATTCAATTGTAAATATAAGGAATTATATTCTCCATTTTGCAGAAGGTCATGCATACAAGAAAGAGGCACATGGAATTGTTTCAAGAGTTAAATCAGAAATTTCAGACGCTGGACAGATTTCGGGATGTACCAAAATCAGGCAGTATGGTAAGTTTTGCTTCTTAGATATTTGAAATATGATGGATCCTTAACAACACAAATGAAACGAGTCTTTTGTAATATATTTCCTGAGAAGACCTCATTCTGTGCTACCTCTAGGTAGCCTCAGAAATTAGAACAAAATATATTTTCAGCAATCTAACCTATTATGAGACTCATTAGGTTTTACAACTCGACCATAACTAACTCACTGACATCATTATAAATGAGAAGTAATTGAACTAAAGGGAACACTTTTCAAATCTATTTGTGCCTACCAAGTCTAAAGGACTTTATTTAGAGAAAGCAGTTCACTAATGTAATTTGGCCAATAGGGCTTTTCCTCTAGCTAAGCAAGCAAATATTAAATTACTTACTCCAAACAAATCCAGCTTGATTCACCTATATGTGAGATGATCCAGGAAGCACGCAGGATCTCTAATGTTGTGTCTTTTCCATAATAGGTTTATAAATATTTACCATGGGAAAAGCAAAAATTAAATCATCCTGAGTTGACTCTGCTATCATGATAATTCAAATTTATACACACTCATGCACACATGCATAGTTGATTCTGCCTAATTAAAACAGTTAATTTAGTGTGATGTATTTGTTAGCAGTAATATTATGATTAGTAATAATTTTATTTCTAATTTTATGTGAAAATTGTATCTTCAATGGAACTGAGCTAGAATCATTGTATTCCATAACTTCTTCAGAAGAGCTGCTCTCAGACATGAAGAAGAGGTATTAAGCAGATGTCAGGCAAATGGATTTACATCATTCATATCATCTTCATCCTGCAAAAATTTGGTCGTTATTCTTTAATGAACCTTTGTGATATGTGTTATTTTGCACCCATTTCTCCCTCACTCCCTCTTCTGAGATTTGCTGACATGTAAAGTTTGCATTTGACTCCTTATTGAGAGTTGCTGTCTACATAAATCTTGAGTTAATTCCAAATGTCAAAGGGAATCTCAGTGGAATAGTGTTTACTCGGTTTCACATCAGCATTCTGTTTATGAAAATCTTCCAATAAAAGCTGCCTAGAGGTATGGTCTACCTGTAAGACAGTCAAACAGTGATGCATGAACCTAAATATAGGCATCTCAGGCTATTTTAGGCAGCCTCAGGTGTTTTAGTGTGCAGCACAGTACAAGCAGTGATGACACAGGACTCAAAGGGGACCTGCATGTCTCATGGAAGATGGAGATCAGGCAGAAAATCCAAAGGCATCTAAAATGGTTCAAAAAATTTAGGTTTTGGCAACAAAACCCAACCAAACGTGTTGCAGCAGGAATCACTAATTAAATTGGTCTTAGTTCATAATGTCTATTACCCTATAAAACCTAGCACTAAAAAAAAAAAAAAAAAAACAATAAAAAAAAAAAATGGGAAGTACACACTGAGTTGTGTACTTCCCAAAGGTAAGTTAAACCACCTGTACTTGGTTCTTATCTAATCGCAGCTCAGCTTCTCTGCCTGAGCAGTACAGTAGCATTGTCTGAATAAAATCTAATCTGGGTTGGAGACTGGATGGCTAACAGCAGGGAAATAAGTCATCAGGCCTTTCACCTACTTTAAGTGGCTGTAAGTAAAAAGCTAAAGTTAGTGATTTATTGTATTCCTGGAGTTGCAGTAGCGCCTAGAAGTCCAGTTTGAATCAGGATCCTATTGTATTTTGCAGTGTACAAACACGGAACAAATAGTTTGGCTCCAGAGAGCCTCAATCTGTTGCTAAGAAGTTGTAGGTTTTGTGGCTGGTATTATATCCCCTAAAAAACCTAGCACTAAAAAAAAAAAAAAAAAACAGTAGAAAAGAAACAGCTTCCAGTCTGTCAGTCCTAGTACACATGAGCTCATCAGCCTGTAAAGCAAGGGAGCTCTCACAGCATTTTCAAGCACTAGGTTTCTGTGGTTCTGTCATGCAGCTGCCTCAATTTAAAATCCAGCTGGCAATGTCTGTTTCAAATCACTCTATTTCAAGCAGTAAGCTCTCCTGAATTACCTTCTCTTCTTCCATTTTTCTACACTTAACCTCTGTTAAGAAGATGGCTGTTGGTACTGGCTCACTTGGCCATTCCTCATGTACATTGGTTCTTGAGAAATAAAAGGCTTATCTGGCAGCTCAGGTGAGGAGCCTGCCAAAATGTTGATTGTTCACAGAGAAAGAGTCAAAACGGGGCTGAACACCTGCCAGCCTGGCTCCCTGCAAAGCCATTTCCCCGTTATGGCTTCTGTGTCTCATGAGAGCACATTGGTGATCAGCCTTACAATGAGAAATCATATTATTTCATCCTTGTTTTAATTCTTTCTTATCTGGTTTTCAGGAGAACTCAGCAACAAATAAGGCTCCATGGGACAGTTTCAAAACCACAGGCGACTACCCACATTATACAACGATAAACGTATTAGACACAGAGGCAAAAGATGCTTTAGAACTCAGACCAGCAGAATGGGAGAAGTGTCTGAACTTGCCTTTAGATGTGCAAGAAGGTGACTTTCAAACAGAAGTTTAACAGAAGTGGAAACAAACTGAACAAAACAAAAACAAAACAAAACAAATTTGTTGCACTGACAATAAGGAGACTTTGGGAACCCTGGCGCTCCTGTCTGAACATTGTGACTACTTTATGTCAGGTTCTTCCTGTGCCAAATGTCAGTGGTTTTTTTCGTACAGTATATTCCCACTAGTCTGGCTAGTGGAGAACCAGGTGTACAATTCTTACCATCGTGTGTTGTAAGTACCCGTGGAATGGATTTGTAAGGTAATCTTTATAGATAAACCTCAAGCAACGATTCATGTTGTAACAGCTTCATTTGGTTTAGTTTTCAAAAAACTTCACCATGAAGCACAATGTATATATTTATGCAGTTTTTAAAGTTTATAACAGTCTGTTTGGCCATTACTACACTTTTTACTTTATAATATAAAAGCAAAGTTTTTGTCATTAAATGAATGTCTGTTGAGCTACATTCTTCATTGCTTTAAATGCAATAAAGTAATAATCTCACTTTTATATGAATAATATATTTCACATCTTTATTATTGCAGTTTTCTCTGGAAAGCTCAGAATAGCTTTCTCTGCTGCAGCTGTGTATAAAATATTTAAAATGTTGTATGGTGTAAATAAACCTTTGTCTACATATCAGTTTCTTAGTGCATTTTATTCTGTATTTGTCTATATTGAATTTGCATATTTATAAAGTTTTCTTTAAAAACACATATATTGAATATGTATCTGAATACATATGTTAACAGTTTGTCATTCTGGCTCCTGCAAGGAATTTCTGAAGCGTATTAGTAGGTTTGCACAGCCACTCTGCATTTTCCTAGGTACTCTTTTGTGAGAATGTACCACATGCATTGGACATCAAAATACTACTACAGTTGTTGGGTTTATAGGAATTTTTGTCTTTTTGCAGAAAGACAATGGAAAATAAGTTGCTTCAATGCATTGCACCCCCCCCAAAAAGTTGATTTAGAATAATTACATCTTGTGCATAGTCTTGTTGCTGTATAACAAGAAAGATAAAAAGTAAAAAAATTCTGAAGTGTTTTATACCAAAACAAAATGCATTTGTTTCATATTATGGATCAAGAGCCAAGCATGATTTATGTTGAAAATATGGTTATACAAGTAAGAATGTAAAGTGGAAATCCCCCTTTCCATGCTTAGAACCAAAAGCAGATCTTCAAAATCTCTCATCATCTAGAGCATAGGTGGGGACAAGCCAAGGATGATATCTCAAATCTTCAGATGTTGCATTTCTAGAAGAAAAGGATCCAAAATTATTTTAGTTATTCCTGTATGGAACTGAATATGCTGCAGCCTATTAGCTGCAGAGCTCTTCAAGAGGAAGAAAACATGACCACCAAGAAAAAAGACTAGAATAAAGGCTTGTCAGTGGGAGCTTAACCTAGACCATCAGTAGAAGGAGATTGTCCTTCTGTTGAGAGAGAAGTACTTAGGATTGATGTTAGTACCAACCTTTATGAAAGTGTTCAGTCTGTAAATGCTTTCTCCTGGCCATAATAAGGTACTTAAGTCATGAAAAGGAACCTGATTTTTCCTACTTTGTGTGCATGAACACTGCAGACTTCTCTCTAATGTAATGCTTCAGCAAAAATACAAACTAAATAGTTACCAACCTGATATCAAGTCCAGTGATTGGTTTAGGTGCCTAGAAGTGAGGTGCTCAATATTGCAATACATCAATCAGTCAGAACTGGCCCTTAATCAAGAGGCTGATGCAGAAAAAACCAGCTGCTAAGCCTGGCTATGAAGCCTTCTAACATCATACCACTGAGATCAGATACTGCGCCAAAAGCCTCTCTCTCTTGTTTCACGTCCATTTCTAATATGCATGGCTTTTATTTTCCCTTTAGATAAAGATAAAACAGAAACTCCACATTTTTTAAGAATTTCATCAAGTATGGTACACGTCTCTCAAGCAGAGCATGTTTTACAAAATTTCTAATTTTTGAGACCAAATCAGGGAGCTTAGGCCCCTGAATCTGAATAGAAGCCTTAGCATCCCTCTTGGTTGTTCTAAACATAATATAAATCTAGAGCACCTTAGTACTTCAATAAGTATAGTGCAGAAATTATTCACATAGCTTTATATCACCTAATTCCTGTTCAATAGCAGACTAGTTGTAACATGGAAAGCTTTGGATAGGCTGCAAACCCAGGAAACAGGATAAATCAGTCTTCACACAATACAGTGCTGACCCCGTTATGCTGTTATAAATAACCCAATTGATTCAGGTTCAGCATCAGCCTGGGTATTGAGCACAGATGTGCTCAATGTTCAGTGCCTCTTCATTTAGAGCTTGTGCTGCCCTGCCCTGAAAGTGCTACTCATTTTGATTTTCCTTTATATTTCCTGTCTAGAAATAGTAAGAACATGCTGAAACCCAGTATATTTTCGTACTGATTTGACTATTTACTATTAAAACAGAGGGGTTTTTTTCCATAAGCAAGATGCTGCACATGCTTATAGTTTGCTGCTTAATGCCTGAAATGCTGCAAGTCAGACTGAGCCTGGCAGGAGTCTGCAAACCTGTGTGCACTGGCTTAAATGCTGGTAGAGCACTGATGAGATATTTGGTATTATATGCAAATAAAAATTAACCACATAATCCTAGACACAGAGTCGACAGGGGGCTTTGCATTTGGCTGCCAGGGCAGGCTGGTGTCACTCAAGATGTCCTGTGCTGCTTTACCTGATCCCCAGCTGCAGTTACAGAAAGGTTTAGGTGGTTGAGGGCTCAGCTTACTAGCATTGCTGCAGCTGGCCCTAGAGTTCAGCTCAGTACAGTTGAGCTCAGCCTGGAGTTTACCTAGATCCATTTTAAAATACATATTCTTTAGACTTATATAGGAAAAGCAAATACTTTCTTTGGGAAAGGTCTAATTTTCTCAACACTTTAAATACACATTAGTAATCATATAAGGCCATAAGCAGTTTGTCTATTTCTGTCTTCCTCTTACATCCATACACATTGAAAGATCTTTTTGTGACAATACTATGCAGAATATGGCCTGTACTTTTCAGTATAGGGAAGCAGTGGATATAGGAAATGTACCTGAGCTGCCATAGATCCCTCAGACAGCAGTTCAAGATATCTATGGTTTCACATCCAAGGCTGTGTAGAGGGGTTTGGTACTGCTGGCATAAAAGCACCAACAAAGTCATTTTCTACATGGACTCTTGCCAATGTCATGTTATTTAACCCAAAATCTTCAGGGGAGGTAAACTCTGAATTAGTAATTATTGAACTTTAGTTTATACTCTGCAATATATCTTGGAAAAAAAGAAGGGAAGAATGACAAAGTTCTGCTACAAGGGATAAGAGGAAGAACAGCAGTGCTGCCACGCTGATGCATCTTTGGAGTCCCATGGGCTTAATATTAGCATATATGTAACAATAATGACTCCTCATGATGAAGATTTAGGACCAAGCTGTAATAAACAGATAAGGGTCTTTTCCATTTAATTCACTGCTGGGTCTGAATATCTTCACAATCAGAGAAACAGTACTCTTCTCTGATAAATGCTATCCTGATACTCTTTCTGTAAGAACGTCATTTGCTTCTATGAGAATACGGCATAAATCACTTAATATTGTTTTACACAGGATTAAACTGGAGTAGTTTCTTTTACAAACAAACAAAATGCCAACCAAATAAAACCCCAAGGCCCGAGCTGTAGCAAGTGAAATGTTCTCTGGTGCTCTGTTTTTTCTCCGTTTCCCATAGTTGCTAGGCAATGCTGTACTTAGAGACTAGATTTAACAAAAGGTCTGCTTCCTGCTTGGAAGCAGGCATCCATCTGTCACAGCATCAGCAGAGTGCTCTCCATCAGGTTATGCAAAAGGATATGAAATCTCTGTTAGGAATCAGCAGATGGAGACATTGTGTATTGACAGTAGACTTTCAGTTCCTCAGGCATTAGCTCGAGGCTGAGCTGTATCTCTGGATAAGCCACAAGAAGCAGTTAGTATAAGCACACATTATTTCCCTCTCTCCAAAATGTTGTAGGGCTCTCTTGTGCAATCAAGCCCATGCTCATGGGCTGAGGGAAGCAAAGAGAGAGGTACGCAGTTGAATACGTGTTTGGGGAGCTGTGATTCATTTCAAGTCAGGTCTCAGCCAGTGCAATGCTGCAATCATTTCCTCTTAATTTTCTAGAAGCATCTTTCTTTGCAAGAAAATCAAAGGAAGCCTGTCCTAGTTTAAGCCAGGATGAAGCCAATTTTCCTCTAACTGATTTTTTTTTTTTTTTTTTTCCCCTTCAATAAGCTTTCTTTTAACTAGTAACAGAATGTTCCAGCTAAGAATGATAACAAATGCTGGAACGTTTTTCTAACTGCTGGATCTTCAAGGTTTCACCTTCACTCTGCTGGCTCAGACACTACAGGGAGATCTGTGACCCCCCCATAAGAGGCTGAGTTAGACAGACAGCAAAACTGGCCAGAGATATTCCATTCTATATATCTACGTAAGCTCAGAGCGAGGTCAGAGATCACAGAAGACAACTTCTTTCCTGCTTCTTCTTCCCTTCTCTTCCATCCATGGCCAGTGTCCAGGGAGAACTCCATCCATCCATCACTGTTGATCCCCAGGCTTGAGCTCTCCTGACCCTCATCACTCTGTGCTTTCTTCAGCAGCAGTCTGGAACTTTTTGGGACTGTTTGCAGCTAAGGAGAGAGCTCTGGGAGTTGCTGGGGGTAGGGAGAGGCATTGGGGGCTTTGTACATTTCCTGAACACATTTGTATATATTTTCTTATATAATTAGTGTTTAATTAAAGCTGTGAAGTTTAGTTTTCAATTCAGCCAAGTCTCTCTCTTTTTCTCTCTCTCCTTCCCTACCTGGGTGGGAGGGGGAGGGGATCAAGAGCATTGTTGAACCCAAGTCAAACGGTGACAGGCCTCACTAAGACAAATTCAATTGCTGATAAGATAGGCATGGCTACTAACTCTAGCACTCCCACTGAAATGTTCTGTTCATTAATTACAATTGTAAGGTATAGAAAGTGCCATTTATCTGGTTTTGACAAAATTCTCCCTTAGGCTGCATTGAACCAACCTGTGGCAATTATTTGCTCAGACTAACTACACCACAGTACTGCTTATTCTGTGTTTTTTTTCTGAACTAGTTTTGTTTTATACCTCATTATTTCTTATAAGGAACAGTTAATACCAATTCTGCTTCCTTTCCTGACTATGCAGGTTCCTGCTTGTAGGCCCCATGGTTACCCTTTTTCAGGATTACTAACCCAGAGTTAGTCCTCAAGTCGAAGCCCTTTCCTGATTTCTCACATTCTTGTGCCCTTTACAGCTTTTCCAGATCTGCTGAAGTTCTTAATTAAGTGTCAGTAAATCCTGAACTCATTAGAGCATTCTGATTGATCCCTACAGAAGGAAGAACTCAAATATGAAGCTTGTGAAATGTCTTTTTTATCTAACCACTAAGTGGAAAATACATTAACAACTCTTTCAGCAATAAATGGGCACCAGGCAGTAGTCTTAAGTAACTGTCTTGACAAAAACAACTTCTGTAATTTGTTTTGTGCTGTTTCTTATCTCTGGTGCTGTGAATGCAGACTTTCTTTAAGTAGTACTGCTGCAGCAAGACTGGCAGAGAGTTATCTAAAGCTCATTGGTGGGGTTTTAGAGTCAGAAAGTGAGTAAGGACAATGTGAATCCTTTCAGATGGGATAGCAGTTGTTTCCCACATCCTGAAAGTCTGCTGGATTCTGAGTGCTTTTTTTTTTTTTTTTTTTCTTTTCTTTTGCAGTTTTTGTAACCCCTTTTCCTCCAGCTGTGTGTTCAGAGAGTGACACCACTTGCTGGCTCTCATCTAAAACTCAGAGTGGGCACCTGAGCCAGAGTGCCCTGTGGCTAAGAGCTCCTGTGACCTGTATCTCATGAGAGGTGGCATTTAAGAAACAGCGCTAGTCTCAGTGTTCTCTTGTTGTTAGCTTAGGCAACTATTGGGAAGCCCACTTGGAGACATCTACTTCTTTACGTGCATTGTATAAGCAGATAATATGCCTTGTTCAACATATGCAGTCAATCTTAAGAAACAGGCATTTAACCCTTACATGATGCAGTGATGGCCATCAAAAAATCTATATCCTTTTGTGGATCAAACCCTTAGGAGTTGATATACTTTTAATAATTTGTTTCTCGGAATCCAATTTTAAGAACAGCAACAAGCTAATGTTTCCTCCCATCATCAGTTCAGTGATTTATTGCATTACATCCGTAAGTTGTTGACTCAGGAAATTGCAAAAGGTGATGCCTGAGGGGCCTTATCATATAAAAAAGAAACTGGAATTGATTAGTATGTATTTTCAATTCCTTATTTGGTGTCTTCTCGGACCTAACCACTTTATTTCCTGCTCTTCTCATGAACTGTGTATTAGGAAAAGATTTTCAGAGCTCTGTTTTCAGTAATTAGGTTTTTAAATCAAGAAAGAATTAGTTTTGGTTTCTAAAAACAGATAGAATCCATTATATTTAATTTAGAATTCTAACTAAAATACTTTTTTGCCAATATGTCAAGCACAGAACTCTGCAGGGCAATCTAACTGCCTATTATAGCTGTCTATGTTCTTTCTCTATCCTGAAGAAAAAGACAGGAATATCTGAAGCCCAGCTAGACCTAGCCAGTTCTCTGAGATAAGTACTAACGTCTTTCCATTGATTGCATACAGAATTTAAAAGTCCCACAGGGCAATAAAATTCCTCTAAATTAAGCACCAGATTTAGCTACATTTAGTCATCAGCATGAGAGCTAAATTCCTGTTATAATCAGTGGAGAGCAGGTCGATAAAGTCAATAAAGCCTAAAGACCAATTCAGCTTATCCATTACTAGAGGAAGGATGCATTTCATAGGAGATGCCCTGTAGCTGTTGAAACATTTGCATGGGGATTACAGATATGAAAGGCAACATAAGGGAGAACTAGAAGATTCTGGTCCAAACAATACCCTACCCTAAAATAATATTAGATACTTGGATAAGGTGAATCCAGCTCCAGGGGAGGATTTTCCAAGATACTCTGGGATATCCGCAGGATATCCAGCCTCCATTTATCAGTCTGGAAAGGCATGGGTTTATGGGTCTTACGTTAGGTTAGCCAACTTGATACGAATGTCATAGGTATCCTCACTATCACACATTGCCACTCCTTACTCATAATCCCCCTTGCCTGCTCCTCCTCTGAATGTTTATGTATGTTCAAGTACAGGATTCCTTTTCTCTATAATTTTATTGTTAGAACTCTACATTCCGCATGTGGATTATCCAAGTTCTTATCCTCCCAAGAGGTAAAGAATGCACAACCTGTGACAATCTAATCTGCAAAGTATCAGTATACTGTGGAAAAGCACATTCTGGAAGATCCTATATGCATCAGCCAGGCATGCAGGAGTCATGGAGCCAGGAAAAGTATTGTATTTTGAGCTGGTCATAGATTTCAGCTACAAATGTCTGATGTAGAATACGAGTGCTTGCCATACTAACCTAGAACTGCAGTCTTGCTTTCTCACTCAGATTCTCCTAACTATAAGGCAGCAGTCAAGCTACTTATTTTTTGTGTTCTTCTGGCCTCCTGGTGTTCATATTTCCGGTAACACAAAGACCAGACTTGAACTGGGAAGATAAAAAGTGTATTTAATAGGGATACTGTCTGATCCCTTACCTTTCAGCCTTTTACTGAAAGTTGGTGACTCAAACCTTTCCAAGATGAGTAGGAGAGAGAAGCCTTCCAAATTCCTCATGCTGGCTTCTGATCAGCAGATAATGATGCAAAAAAGGAAGGAAACTACCACCTTCAGAGCCGATAAAGTCCGTAGTAGTCAGTGGGTAGGCTTAGGCCATGTTTTCTGAGAACAAATATGCAGACTATTTTCTGCCACTGAAACATTATAATTATCTCTCAACCAGTCCCCTCACAAACCAATTTCAGCTTGAGATTTCATAAAAAAACCCAATCAATTTCCAAGAGAGGTCAGTAGACATGATAACCTGTTACACCATAAAAAAACATGCAATCAATCAGCATAAGAAAGGAGGGAAGAGAGTTCTACTTTATAGCTTAACCCTAACTGCATTGTAAACTATGGCTTTCAGGTACTGGGAAAATATATATATATTTGTATAGACAACTATATATAAGAAATAATAGTTTAATTATCTCATAACTTACAAAATAAGATGAAATTATAAACATTTAATAACATTTTAAAAGAGAATACACATTTTTCTTTGTTAGGTCTGTGAAGCCAAAACCCACCCACATTTAATTCTTACTCTGAAATAAATATACATAATTACATAATACACAATTTCCAAAAACTAAAGTATCAGAGTCATCTGCCTCAGCACAGTCCTTTGGTTGTAACCTGATGATTGTGAAGCAAATTAGCAAACTAACTAAAAGGTATTATAACATTTGCATATATTCAAAGTGAAAAGGAAATATTTAAATTTGCCCTCAAAATTTATATGGAAATTTTATTTTCTTAAAAAGCTGTCACACCTTCAAAGAATTTCAGTTCTGCAAGGATGGATCTGAGCTAATATTTCGAATTTAACAAGCTACATCTCACACACTGCTGTAAGACTTCTTCCATGGAATGGGAAAGAATATTGAGCAAGTGAGATCATTTGAGGAAACCTGTCTGAACGTGTTTCAGGTGATTAAGTAGCTGTTGCCATACCAGCTACTGTATCAAGAAATGGTTGTCAGCTTGTGTCCACATTTGACTTTATCATACAGACCAAAGACAACAGAACATATTTATTTTTCTTTAATGACTCTGTTTTGACTACTTGTGACCTATGCTGAGACTTAGTTATTGATTTTAGTCTTTAATAGGATAAATATTGATACAGTTACAACTTTTATCAAACTTCCAGGTTGCCTTTCTACGCAAGTTTGGTGCCTTGTAGCTTGATAACTGCTTTTAGCATTCATTAAATTGTTGACTAAGAAAAATATCTCATTCAAAGTGAAAGTGAATAAATAATTTTCCCTTCTTCCAAAATATCTCTTTTTAAAAATGCTAACTACTTATTAAAAGTTAGTGATAAAAAACTTGTATGAATTATATTTCAGGATAGTGGTATATTAACTTTAAAATATAGGTGATGAACAGATTGAAATATTTCAAAGCAAAAAATGTGTTATATCATATTCTTATTAGCCACATTGGACTATCGGATTACCTAAAATAGAGGTAATTCATTTTAGTTGCTTTCTTGTTTCTGAGTGGGAGGGCAAGTGTACCACTTACTGTTCCCTCACTCAGGGCTATCACAGCAAGACTCCTGCCGTGGGCCAGCTGCACTTCAGCATGAAGGTCACATTAGTGCTATTCCTTATTCTAAAGTGTGATAGAAGTGATGTCTCTGCTCCTCCATCCTTCTCTCAGGTCTAAGACTAATGAAGGGTGCATGTTGCTCTGCCTGGTACCATTGCTTTGCTGTCATGTGTAGAAGAATATTTATGATTCTACCTCTGCCATTGAACTTCCTGCCATAACTTTTTGAAAGAGGTACTGATTATCTAGACAAAAGAAGAATGAGAAAACAAAGTGTACTGTCTCCGCTATTTAGCAGAAAAAAAAGAAAAAAGTTAAATATCCCATCCTCATTTCTGAAGAATTAAGAATGATGAAATCACTAAAGGCCTTGTTGTGAACTCTTATTTGCTGGCTTACTGCTTGAGGGAAGGTACTGAAAAGATTGAGGGAAAAGTAAGAGAAAACAGAGGCTAAAATAGAATAGAAAGAGCCAGAAATACTTAATTGAGGTTGTTAAAATTGCCTTTTTGTCTCAAGAACTTCTCTAGCCATTCAAGTCATCAAAAGAATTTCATGGTGATCAGACACCAAATGATTAAAAATCATTGATTTCCTAGCTCAAGGAGTGACTATTGTAAAGTTTACTACCATTTCAAAAGGATGTCTTTGTTGCTTTTTGTGTCCCAGATGTTTATCTGCCCTCCTTGTGAACTGAGAGACAGTAGTATGCTAGTTAGTCCCACTTACATATCAAAGCTAGTAAAAACAAACCACAGGTCTCTGCAGGATGTGAATGTTTTATGAAGCACCAGTCGCCTACCTTAAGCAACAACTCCCCCTGCAACCTGCATCATCTATATGGGAGGCCTGCAGGCTTTTTAGCTTCATGATACACAAACAGAAGATCAGAGTCAAACCTCATGAAAAATGAACTAACTCAGATGAGGAAAAGACAAGCCACTGAGCTCTTGCCAGGGAATGCTTCAGCTTTATTGCAGCCACATTGTGATCAGTGTCACCACAGATGGATGCAAACCAGAAAAATATATCTGCTGTCACCTAAGGAATTCTGGACAGGCAGAAAGGCTGGTGGAGAATTTATTTTGGTGACAGCTGGGAGAGGCTGGAAGGCTGTCAGCTCTAATATAGTCAGGTTGAGGATTAATTCCTACATGCAAGATGCAGGTATAGGCATGCAAAATTTGGAACTCACTCAATCAGGGGAGCAGTGTCGTCTGCTCTGGTCAGCAGGGGATGTGATGTTTGATACTGCACTCTCTGAATAAAACACACTGGTTCAGGGATTACAGAATCATAGAATCAAAGAATCATTTTGGTTGGAAAAACCTGTAAGGTCTTCAGAAAAGACCTTTAATGTCATCGAGTCCAACCATGACTTCATTTCAGCAGTGTTCTCAGAGACATGCATAACCTGACAGCTTCAAGTTCCTGTGTACTGGAAAATCCTTCTCTTTCACATGTGAACAGTATAGATTTACTCTCAAATAAAAAGAAATATTAATAATGGAATAACTTCAAGGAAACTTACCTTACTTGAAGAAATAAGAAATTTTGAGCAGGTTTTGTTCTTTGTTATATCATCATAAATGTGAAAAAACCCGTGGGTCTCATCAGAGCTCTCTCTCATATTATTATAACAAGATGTTAATTTCTAATGTTCATGACATTATTAATATTAGTGTAAGCAAAGCAAAAAAAGCCTAACTGGTTATCATGATCAATGTCACAAATACTTTATGAAACTTTCAAGAAGCTGTGAGAATTTCTGTTTTGTTTGGAATGTATCTACAAGCTGCCCTTTCAGGCAACATGAAAAAAAAGAATTTATATTACCTCTATTTAGGGCTTTGGCCATTCCTCACACTTATTAAGAAAAATAGATTGTTTTTTTAACAACTAGTCATAAGGTTTTAATAATTGCAGTGTTTCCTAGATGTCATTATGCCTGAGATGATACACGTCTAATTTTTTATTATATGCATTCGGTCTGTCTTTAAAAGCCAGAGGATGGAAAAATGAAACCTCCTGCACAGAAAAAGCTGTTACTCTGAGTGTCAATAATTAGGCTTCTCACAACCCATGAACCTGTAATAGAATGAACAAGATAATGTGGAGGAGCATCTGATCCTGAATACAGTCACTCAGTCCTCAACTGGTTAAGTTTTCAAGAGCTTAAGCAAATAACCGATTTTCACCTGAACTTTTGAATATTTGAATCAAAACTTGCTATATGCCAGGTTCAGATTATTTTAGCTCAATCTGAGGTTCTCCATCAGAGGTCTAATCTGTGCAGGTATCATCTGAAGTCTGAAGGAGCACGCGGCAGCGCAGAAGAGAGAGCGGCAGCAGCACCGGCAGCGACCTCCAGAGAGGAGACACGTGGCAGGCGCGAGGGCAGCCAGAGAGCTGCATGAGGGCAGGCGGAGAGGCAGAGAGCTGCGCGAGGGCAGGTGGAGAGGCAGAGAGCTGCACGAGGGCAGGCGGAGAGGCAGAGAGCTGCGCGAGGGCAGGCAGGGAGCAGCTGGTGCCTTCTCATCCTAGGAAAAGCAGACTAGTAACTAGATTGATCATGGTCATAACGCGGCCAAAAACTATTGTGAAAAAGAATGTGGGGACTCAGACGGAGCTCCCAAGCAGGCACGCAGCCGTGCAGGTCTCTGGCTGCAGTGAATGCCTGAGTCTGGCACTGGTATCAGAGGGAACCAGTGACAGCGCATGTGTGCGGTGTAAGCAAGTAAATGATCTCCTCAGGCAGGTGGTTAAGCTGACAGAGGAGGTTGCAAGACTGAGGGCCATTAGAGAATGAGTGGGGATTAAGAACTTTACTCCATATTTTGTATTGGGCTTCTGACAACTTTGCCTTTCTATTTACATAAATCAGTAAAAAAACTCCCCTTTGAGCTGTTTTTGAAGACCTGCTAAGATTTTGCTAAGAACAGGCCTTTTAATTCTCATCAATTTCTCCTCTCTTTTCCAAAGAAAGGACCATGCTTTTACTTCTCTAGAACAGAGAATAGAGAAAGCAGCCTTCAAGACTTATTTTTTTTTTTTCCTTTTTTTTTTTTACATAGGGTCTAAACACTCCATGCAGATTTTGGGAGGTTTTCCCCCAAAATATATACATAGGACCTTTTCCAAGGGCTATTGAAAGGCCTTTAAAAGCTTCTTATTTTAATGATTTTACAGTGGAACCTAAAGAAAAGCAGTGCTGTAAGAAGAGCAAATATATGATTTGACTGAATAGAGAATTTCTAAAATAAAGAAAATACAGGAAAAAATAGAGATAGGTAAAGTGTTCTGGAGTAGAAGAACCAGAACAAGTTTCAATGTGGACTAAACTTGGAAGAATCTTTGAGTCAAAGAGAAGGCTAGACTGAGAAAACTGAGAACTGAAAGGATTGGAAAAGATAATATTATAACTCATGATTTCTTATCCATAGGTAAATCTGTAATGTTTAGAATAACCTCTTTTTGAAGACATACATAATAAAAACAAATGTGGTGGTAGAGAAACAGTTTTGAATTCCTGCAGATTTGCTGAGCTGTGAATTCAGAAAAGGTAAACCTCTGAAAGAGGGAATTTAAAAGCATTTTAAAATGCAACATTTAGATAAAACAAATAAACAAATAAATAAGTGGTTATAATAGAAAAATAAAAATAAAACAAAATATGGGATAATCTGAAATATTCTCTTCCATTTTTTTAAATTTGAACAACAGAAGCTGTTACCTGTCCTACCTTACTCCTAAACACTGAAACCCAGAAAGAAAAAACAAGGGACAAAAAAACCAAACCATTTTACACTCCTACAAAATTACACATATTTATATTTCAAAGAATCATTGCATTCTAATTATTCACAGTACTGCTATGACTTTTCACTCTACTTTGAATTTCTTCCCCTTAATAGCAAGTCTCCTTGCTTTCTCTTTTAATGTAGCAATACTACAGAATCTAAAAGAAGAAAGGTAAAGAAAGAGAGAAAGAAGGATAGACTGAGAGTGAAAAGCCTGACAACTGTGTAACAAACAAGAACATAGTAGAAAAAAAATGTATTGTACTGAAGCTGAAAATTCTTTTTGAAAAATGTCAGAAGACCAGGTAGATTATTAAGCAATACAGTAAGATAATTATTTGTTTGCCTTGTTTGTACAATATTAACTACCTAATTTGTAAGGCATGGTGATAGAATTTAAATGCTAATAAAATCTTAACTGAGCTGATGTAATCACAACAAAACAGATTTTATATGAGTACATATCCTGTGTGGAAGGAACAAAATACCCAGCAGGACCAGAACCCTGGACTTCCACAGGGCAAACTTTGGTCTCCTCAATCATCTATTAAGGGAAATCCCATGGGACAGGGTGCTAGAAAATAAAGGAGCTCAAGATAGCTGGTCAACATTCAAGGACCACTTCTTGCAAGCACAGGATCAGAGTGTCCCAATGGTTAGGAAATCTAGTAAGGGTGCTAGGAGACCTGCATGGTTAAAGAAGGAACTACTGGGCAAACTTAAGTGGAAAAGGAAAATCTACAGATCATGGAAGGAGGGGCTGGTCACGTGGGAGGAATATAGGACTGTTGTCAGAGGATGTAGGGAGGCAATTAGGAAAGCTAAGGCCTCCTTGGAACTTAACCTTGCAAGTCAGGTTAAGGATAATAGAAAGGGCTTTTTCAAATACATAGCTAGCAAAACTAGCAGTAGAGGCAATATTGGCCCATTGAGGAATGAGGTGGGAGCCCTGGTGACAGAGGATATAAAGAAGGCAGAGGTGCTGAATGCCTTCTTTGCCTCTGTCTTCACTCCTGCAGGGTCTCCCTATGAGCCCCAGATTCATATAGCCCCAGAAGAAGTCAAGATAGAGGAAGAGTTTGACATGGTAGATGAGGATTGGGTTAGGGATCAGTTGAGTAATCTGGACATCCATAAATCAATGGGTCCAGATGGAATGCACCCAAGGGTGCTGAGGGAGCTGGCGGAGGTCATTGCTAGGCCACTCTCCATCATCTTCAGTAAGTCATGGGCAACAGGTGAGGTGCCTGAGGACTGGAGGATAGCAAATGTCACTCCAGTCTACAAGAAGGGCAAGAAGGAGGACCCGGGTAACTATAGACCGGTCAGCCTCACCTCCATCCCTGGAAAGGTGATGGAACAACTTGTTCTTGTCACTATCTCCAGGCACATCAAGGACATGGGGGTCATCAAGAGCAGTCAACATGGTTTTATCAAGGGTAAATCATGTTTGACTAACCTCATAGCCTTCTATGAGGAAATTACTAGGTGGATAGATGATGGTAGAGCGGTAGATGTGGTTTATCTTGATTTCAGTAAAGCATTTGACACCGTCTCCCACAGCATCCTTGTAGAAAAGTTGATCAGGTATGGGTTTGGTGATCAGGAAGTGAGGTGGATTAGGAACTGGTTGAAAGGAAGGAGTCAGAGAGTTGTAGTCAATGGGGCAGAATCTGGTTGGAGGTGTGTGACTAGTGGAGTCCCACAGGGGTCGGTACTGGGACCGGTGTTGTTCAACATCTTCATCAACGACCTGGATGAGGGTATAGAATGTACCCTCAGCAAGTTTGCTGATGACACTAAGCTGGGAGGAGTGGCTGACACACCAGAAGGCTGTGCTGCCATTCAGAGAGACTTAGATAGGTTGGAGAATTGGGGGGGGAGAAACATGATGAAATTCAACAAGGGGAAGTGCAGAGTTTTACATTTGGGGAAGAACAACACCATGTCCCAGTACAGGTTGGGGGCTGAACTGCTGGAGAGTAGTGTAGGTGAAAGAGACCTGGGGGTCCTGGTAGACAGGAGGATGACCATGAGCCAGCAATGTGCCCTTGTGGCCAAGAAGGCCAATGGCATCCTGGGGTGCATTAGAAAGGGTGTGGTTAGTAGGTCAAGAGAGGTTCTCCTCCCCCTCTATTCTGCATTGGTGAGGCCACATCTGGAATATTGTGTCCAGTTCTGGGCCCCTCAGTTCAAGAAGGACAGGGAACTGCTTGAAAGAGTCCAGCGCAGAGCTACGAAGATGATTAAGGGAGTGGAACATCTCCCTTATGAGGAAAGGCTGAGGGAGCTGGGTCTCTTTAGCTTGGAGAAAAGGACACTGAGGGGTGACCTCATCAATGTTTACAAATATGTAAGGGGTGAGTGTCAGGGGGACGGAGTTAGGCTTTTCTCAGTGATTACCAGTGATAGGACAAGGGGTAATGGGTGTAAATTGGAGCATAGGAGATTCAAGGTGAATATCCGAAAAAAATTTTTTACTGTGAGAGTGACAGAGCCCTGGAACAGGCTGCCCAGGGAGGTTGTGGAGTCTCCCTCACTGGAGACATTCAAAACCCACCTGGATGAGTTCCTGTGTGATGTACTCTAGGTGACCCTGCTCTGGCAGGGGGGTTGGACTAGATGATCTCTCGAGGTCCCTTCCAGCCCCTAAGATTCTATGATTCTATGATTCTATGATTCTATGAAGGGCTCCTCCAGTTTTGCAGAAGGAACATAGAGCAGAAGTTAAGCCAACATGCCTCCAGCACTCTGATACAGTAGATGTTCTGAAAGGGGGAATCTTGGCAGATTCTTTAATTCCCTAGAGCAAGTCTGACCAACTTGAAACTATGCTGTCCTAATAGATCTGTACAAATATGAGGGCATGAGACAATGTACAATATGTATATGAAATGTGGCAATCCTCAGATAAGCTATGAAATTATTCTCTGCCTGGAGCTTCAATAACTCTTACAGACAGGGTAAGTACTTGGGAATTGCAGTAAATTTAAAAATAATAATAAAATACAATGAAGGAAAGCAAATTAACTTCCACAGTTGCTGGAGGCTTGACTCTGACCTTTATATGTGTGTGTGTGTCTTTGCAGAAAGTCATTAGAGAAGAAACTAAAATGGGCATCCTTAGCCCTTTCTTATTTGACAGCAATTTCATTATTTTTATGTGAAAAGCTGCTCCATATCCTTTGTAATGTTGTGAATTAAGAATAGATGCATTTATTATAAGTGGGGTTTTCAATTACATAAAAATAAATCACTTCTGTAAAATCAGACTTCATGTGTGCCCATGCCAAGTGAGTTAGCCTTCCAAATGACATTCATTAGTTTGTGATATACAGAAGACAAGGAGACACGGATCTTTAAAAGGAAAAATTTTGCTCCACAAGTAGCTCCAGAAAGTCAGACTCTGGCACACTGTCATTAGGGATTTTCATCACAGTCAAGTTACAAAAAAGAGCATCAGGCATCCCACAGCCAGCTGCTCCTAGACTGCTGCAACTAAAACTGTGAATACCAGCCTAGGCAGAATCCTTCCTGCCACTATGCAAGATACTACTGGTGAAATTCTCCTGCATTTTTCTTTGCCCTGCCAGTAAATCACCAGGGTGCTTTTAGCAGTAAATATGTGTAGACTCAGCCTTCAATAATCACAGTTTTGCACTCCTGCAGTACACTGCATTTAAAGCTGTGCAAACTAAGATATTTACTGTTAACATTATCCTTGAAAGGTATTTGGGGTTTTTCTTTATCTGGCTTTTGTCATCCTTGTGGTTTTTTTCAATAGAAGTGGACCCAGGTGAAATTGAAGACTGCAAGAAATTTGAATCATATAATGAAAAGCAATTTGCCATTTTGCCTGGAGAGAGAGGTTTTCAATCAGTGTGTCCTTCCTGCAGTGACTTATGGATTTAAAACACAGAGTCTCTTAAAAATAAAAAGCAGGAGGGCAAAAAGCAACTAAGTGAAGATGAGTGTAATAAGGTGTAGGCTGAGAACAGCACATACAGACAAGAAAATAAATGAGTGGTTCTGCCAGGGAGTCTCAACAGAAAATAAAAAGAGAATAGTCCTGGGCCAGACACTCTGCAAGAAAATATTATAAAAGCTATAGCAGATAAGGTACACAACAGAGAAGGTTGTACATGCAAAAAGGTGGAGCAGTGAGGCAGAAGTACAGGGGTAGCCAGTCATAAATAGGTCTGCAAAGGACTAGGATACTCTGTAACTGACAATGTATGCCTGATTTCCTTGCTTGCTATTGCAACTCATACCTAAAATGCCCATAACACGTATTTTTATGACCTTTTGAAATTATTTAAAACAGGTGATGTTCCAGGAAAACCATGAATTTGTATAAAATACTCCATTTTAAAAGATCTAAATAATTATATTTTAATATACATTTATTATATACATTTTGAAACTTGCTATAGAAATATGTGATTGCTAATTGGGAAAGAGATGACCTAAAGTTTAAGGCATTTTGCATTGAGCTATCCACAGCCTGTAACCCAAAATCTCGGGTACAGAGGAACTTTCTGTTCCTTCAGCATTTGAGTATTATGACTGTACACTCTGCCTGCAGCCTGAGCACATACAGAAATTTCTTCCTCCTGTTAATGCCAAGGTAGGCTTACCTTGTTTAAGATAATGTAAAAAGGATGCCCATGCTGACAGTAAGAACTGCACCCTATGAACTTGCTGTTACACTGTGAGTTCATACTATATTCAGTTATGTTAGGCTTAGAATATCCAAACGGACAAGAGAAGACTTCGGGTAATAAAATCACAGCATTCTCATCTTCTCACTTCTGGTAACTGTGAATACATTGTTTAGAAGTTCAGTTAGTGCCAAGCAGTCGTGTTCTTTCCAATATCCAGCCTTCATCTTGTGATGCTAAGGACAAATGATCAGCAGTAATAGTGGCTTTCCCCCACCAGTTGAATAAAGCAGCTTGCATTCTGCTGGGAGGTTCTAGATTACTTGCTGCTGCAAGTCAAAGACAGATTAAATGGACTTCAACATGAGATCGCATGAATACATGTAAAGACAGTTCCTGCAGCCTCTCATACTAAAAGCTGACCTGTTTGCTGAGGACTGCTCTTGACCTACCTCCTGAACATGCAGCAATAGGAATATTATCATGAGGCCATAGAAGTACTGGTCCAGCTCAAATCCTTTCAGAAGAAAGCCTGGAGTAGTTGTGGGGAAGAAAGAAATTCATAGCATGAAGATAAGAAAAATCAATACCAACCTTGAAGAATATTTCACTCACCCTCTGGACCTCAGACGTGAATAAGCAGTGTAGAGTGCACACATTAGTCATAGGTACAGTTTGGAATTACTATTCCCAAAGAGTTATTGTTACACATCCTGAAGCATCTATCTTGAAACAGAGAGTACCAAAAACAGGCACCTGAAACTTAGCACAATGCAATATAATCATTAGTGTCTTTCAGCAAAACATCTTTCTGAGCTCCCTTAAGGCACTGATCACACACAAATTCTTGTAGGATTGACTTACTTTGGATGATTGTGAATACCCTCTGTTACCAAGGGGTTTAGAAGGCTTAGTGTGATGTGAAAGATAACAGTCAACCATGTTCTTTCCAGGTGCAGACCTGAAGAAAAAGACACTTCTAGTATACTTTAAGTAAGCAATACTGCTTACCAATTCTGCTAGGGCTGCAAACGCTCACTTTAAAAGGACGTGCTGATCTACACATGATTTGCAAGGGATCTGATTTCTGACAGCAATGGTTATTTATGCCCCTGAATGCTTTGGGAGCACAAGTCAGGGTAATAGGCTGATATTCTTGAATATATTGTTTTAAAAATGTGACTACAGTAGCTGCTGAGCCACGTGCATGAAGGAAGTAGTCTATATGAAACTAAGGAAGAGAAACCTTAACTTTTGGTGCAATAACTCTTCATGTACCTTGGTGTAATAACTCTTCAGGCATTATTTCAAAATAACTTTATTTTTAACAATTTTTCCCTGTTCTACCACACAACATAGGCTGACTTCTTGAGCACAGAATAGTCACCAAAGATATTTCCCATGTGCTGGCTCCTCCTCTTCTGAGTTTGACTACTAAAATCATGCAAAAATGTTTTGAAAAATCTTTGGAAAGGTGAGGTAAGAGGGAAGGTATTAACAAAGATGCAACTTAGCCTCTTGAAACTTGTCTCCCCATTTCCTCTGCAAACATGAAATGAGAATCAGAGTCTTAAAGAGACAATTCAAAACCTTTATATTAGTATCTGACTCCAAACCACCTTTTAGGACTGAGAACAGGTTTGAGCTTGTTGCAAGCCAATGCCAGGGGGGCTATTGGTTGTCAAGATGTTTTCCCGACTTCCTCCTCTGCGCCCCCCCCCCCCCCGCCAAGTTTGGAAAGGTTGTTGAATGAGAGCGAGGGTCACACGTGGCATTCACCTCTCACAGAGGAATGGCCGCTGCGGGACCACATTTTAGAGTGGAAGTTAGAATGCAGCCCCCCCACACTCGCAAATTGCTACTGAGACCAATAGTTTAGTTTACAAATTAACCAGTTTATTAAGGGTTAACACAAACTGAGGGGTGAGGTTTAGGGAAAAGGTAAAAATGGCACATGGCTACCAGGGATATATCAGGGAAGTAATGTGTCCTTTAGGGAGGTAATGCAAAAAGTTCTGTCCTTTTAAGGCGCTCTCTCCAAGAGAGGGTTATGGATCAAAGGAGAGGGAGGGAGGAGGAACTTTCCCTGCAGGAAAGTTAAAGAGAGTGTGTGAGTGTGAGTGTGTGTGTGTGTGTGAGTGTGGGTAGGGGCCAGAACCCTGGCACGCTCAATGTTAAGGATCAGGCTTGATCCCCAGGGCAGGCAGGCGGGGCAGGCAGGGTCCCAGGGCCAGGCTCCACAGCCGGGGTGTCCCACGCAGGAAGCGTCCGAGCAGGCCTCGGCCTCACCTGCTAAACTTGCTGCCTTTTATACCCCAGTGACCCCCCTGTCCAGTCAGTGTCACTGTCCAGAGCCAATTAGCATCCATGAGCCCCGAGTGGGGGCAGTAACTAGTAGTGGCAATGCATAACTTGTTGCCCATCCTTCCTGCCTTGTATCACACCTGTTGTTTTGCTTTCATTTGTGCTTGAGCAGCAGGCCTGGTTTTGGTCCATTAGCTGGGAATAATCAGCAGAAAGCCTTTGCTGGCTTAAAAGGCATTTTGCATAGATGTATGGGGGGAAGAAGAAGAACCATTTCCAATAGAGCTACATAAGGAACCTAGACAGCTTAGACTCAGTAGGTGACAATCAACCTTTATAATACACCCATAATTGCATTAAGAAATGCTGTATGTTTTGCAGTTTAATGGCGCTTTTTTTTTTTTTCCCCACCATTTTCCCCTCCTGTACCAGAAAAGAGTCAGCCTACATTGCCTGATCTATGAGAAGCAGATATTCACATATTACTACATGGAGACTTTGACACCTCTGTTGGAGTTTATACGTTTTCACAGAATTTGGCTTTCTTTCCATCTGAAAAAGCAAAAGACGTAAAAAGCAACATAATCTTTCTAGTCTTCCAGGACTATTTTATTTTGCCCCTATTTTTCTCCAGCTCCCACAGACTCATATAAACCACCTGTTAAAAAAGCGTATGTATAGTAATAATCTCTAATGACAAACTCTTTTACCCAAGTTTTGAAGGCTAGAGGCACTGTTATGAGTTCGTCTAACTGCTTTCATAAAACTTGACACAGAACTTCTGCCAGCAGTTTCTGCAAACATTTGATGACTTCTGGTTGAGATAGAGCAATATAAGCTCTCCAAACCCACTGTAAAAATTTCAAGCAACAAAAAACTCAGACCACCCATATGTAAAATTTAATTTTCTATCCTTATGGTATGGGCATTGAAGCAAAAAAAACCCCAGTCAGTCACTTTATTTTTGCAATGTTTTCAAACATATAATTGGTATTTCAGGATCTTTTCACCCTTCGAAAAGAAGTTCTGAAACAACCGGTAGCTTTAGTAGTCTGCAATGAAATATAACCTGCACAAAGTCAGCAGGAGAAGGGATTTGCAGCTGGAGTTTACAAAAAAAAGGGCAGTATTAAGTTCAGAGGTAAAGAGACTGAAAAGACAATTAGGCAAGAAGAAAATGGCCTTGGGAAATGGGGTGTCAGTAACATAGGGCTACTGACTTCCCCTGAGTATCATCCTACTGAAAAGCCCCTGGGAGCTACTGGAAGGACAAAGGTGAAAACCTTGCTCTTCCCTTACAAATAGAGCAATTTATATAGCAGGTTACATTAGGAGGAGCATGGCTAGCAAGGGAATCATAGAATCATAGAACCATTCAGGTTGGAAAAGAGCCTTGGGATCACCAAGTCCAACCATCATCCCTACTCTACAAAGTTCTCACCTAAACCACATCCACCAACACCACATCCAAACAACCCTTAAACACACCCGGGGATGTTGACTCAACCACCTCCCTTGGCAGCCTATTCCAGTGTCTGACCACTCTTTCTGTGAAAAATGTTTTCCTAATGTCCAGTCTAAACCTCCCCTGTTGCAGCTTGAAGCCATTCCCTCTTGTTCTATTGCTAATTACCTGTGAGAAGAGACCAGCACCAACCTCTACATCCCATCTATTCAGCAGTGGTGAAATGCATCTGCAGTTGTTTCTAGTGGCTATTTTTATTCCCTCTCAGCTCAAGAGGGATGTGGAGATAGTGGAGAGAGTCCATCAGAGAGTCTCCAAGACATTCAGGGGTCTAGGGAATCATGACTCACTTCAGTGGTGGAAGTTGACCTTCAGAGGTCCTTTCCAACCTCACACAAGAATAATCCATGCCACTTTTGAATCATGAAAGGGTGTAAAATTGTAGAAGTGTAGGACAGAGAGTGTTATTTCATTTTTTTTGCCAGACAAACCAGGGTTTATAAAGATGAAACTGTGATAAATGTGGGCCAGAATTAAAAGACGCTTCCAAAAGTATTTCAGAGTAAAGTTTAACCCCTAGATGTTTCTGAAAAGGATGAGAAAGAATTCTATAGAGGTGAAAGTCCAACATTCTATGAAAAAGGATAGCACAAATGTGTTAGTGTTAAAAAAAATGGAAACCATTGTGGGAAGAATCAAAGGACACTCCAGGAAAGCTAAAGAGTGAGAGAACTTCATAACAAAAAGGTACAAAAATTAAAATAACTGTGTTCTGTAAATATGAAAGTGAATGAAGAGTTGGAGTTTAAAATTGAAAGAAATAGTAGTAGAGTGTTTACTTCACAATATTCCTCTTTGTATTTCCTCATAATGGAACCCTTGACCAAAACTGAAATAAGTAATGAAAATTCTCTCTTTATTCCATAGAGGCTTGAAGCTTCTGCTGCTTTAGCCAAAATCAAACCTTTCTGGAAGCAGAAGGAAGTGACTCTGGCCATTTACATTACTGACATTTTTTCTAAAGACTAGTTTAAAAATCACTGCTGCAATTATATTATTTTTTTAGGCACCTATTTGCCTCTGGTCTAAGAAAAGCGTCAAGGAATGATGAAGTACCACACCTTTAATAAAATTACATCATTTCCTCTACATTCCCCTCAGTTTTAAAATATTTTTAGGAATTATAGAACACAATAGTAATTCATAAAGGGAAACACATCATATGACAGAATTATTCGCTACAGTAAGCATGAAAAAAACCTTATAAAATACACATATAAAACACGAGTCCCAGACTTCTGTTATGTCAGCTATTACTGTTCCACATGTATATAGTAAATACATTTTAAGGAGATAAACAAATCCATATATATGCATTTACTATTTCTCCTTGAAGTCATTAATTAACATTCAGAAAAGACTTCCATTTTTCCCAAACAAGAGAATTTTCATAGAATAGAAAGCTTAGGTTTTTGTAAGATCCAGAAATTATTTTACATTTTTTTACTTTGTACTGGATAGGAGTATGAGGCATTACCAAGGAAAGGAAGTATTTTGCTGTGAAGGGAAATCAGAACAGTGGTGACAAATTTGTAGTACATCTCCAACATATTGTACTCAGACTGTTGCCATTTACTTATGACTGCTGGAAACATGATTCAAAGTATAGGAAGTTCAATGGACATGAAGTAAGATTCACACTAATTCATCTGTCAATACAATGTTTGTTAGTTTCCTTTGGACAAAGGAATATCTTCCATACCAGTAATTTACAAGCCAGAAATTATATAGAGTTTCACCATCAGTCACACTGTCATAAAATCCTCACACAGATAAAAGCAATCTACTTTTTTTCTTAATGCAAGTACTTCGTATTTCCTCAATACTTTTTGTTCAAGTCAGCACACAAAGGCTTCTCAGGAGACTCACAAAAACTCTACAGTAATTTCTATTCTTTTAAATCAAATCTGACATATGCCAAGATTGCCAATGAGCAATTCAACAACTTTTTAATTGAAGCAAAATTGTGACGGTTCTCCTATATGAAATAGTATTGAAGCACCCAGTTAATATGACTGCTTTCAATTCTCATTTTAATCCCCTCCATTAACATATGAAGCCACTAGGTAATGACCTTACCAAAATAAGAAAGAAGATGATCAAAATCATCTGCTACACTACTTAATGTTATGCTACTCACATTTCTACTGATTTATTGAGTTATTATGTCAACATCAGATTCATTTGATCTTTTTAAAAACAAGAGGAGCGCTTTCACAGAAGAGGAGATATATTTTGAAATTATTTTTAGTTGGGAACACAGATGTGCATATCCTCATTAGTAGACCCTGAGCTGGTAAAGCAGTAAGAGAAATCCCACTCTCAGTTGCAAACTCTTCCATGTCAGATACTGTGAATGACCTTTGAAAATGTTACCTTGCCATCTAATATTGTGCCTATTGATATAATTTCAATTTGTTTGCTGCAGAATGAGAAAGCAGCTCTTTCATGCATCATAGACCTTGTAAGGATTTCTAGAAAGATTTGCAGAGATAGTGTAATGGAAAAATTCTATGCTAAAATGTTCTTTAAATCCACAAAGCAGAAGAGACTGGTGCCTGAATCCACTTTTTAAAACAGCTCAGGCAGTACTGGTATTCAGATAGTATGACAGTAACATCTGTTGCTGTGGACTCAGGTAAATATGAATAGATATGTATTGTCATAATGTGGGGTAGTTTGCAGCTATTATCTGTATTAGAATATCACAGCAAGGTTATTAAACACAAAATGGTTTAGTTCCAGCATGCATTATCTCATAAAATTAAAATAAGTATTGGGAAATGGGTGAATATCTCATCATCTTTACTACAGCTCAAGTCAATTGCCAACTATTAGCCTGATAATCACTTTTTCAGGAAATTCTGTGTAAACCAGCACACTTCTAAGCTGCTTGTGTTTGAAGAAGGTGTAGCACTCCCTACTACTGAATGATAGAGGAAGTTTAGGAAACCAGCTATGAGTACCTGTTAATGCTGGGCAAGAATGACTGGCAGTTAAGTCAAACTTAAATGACTGGAGGAGTTAATGGTCTGAGGCAATGTTTGGTGCTCAGATAGTCATTAAATATAAGAATCTACCTGGCCTGGAGGTCATTACTGCTTACATTAATTACTGCAAAGATGAGCACTACATGTGACACACTACCATATCTCCCTGTAGCCATTTCTGCATCAAAACCTCTCTCAGATCTCAGATCTATGGTGACACCTGGCAGGCAGAAACAGCATGTATAAATGTATTCATTTTATTGAAGATAAAAGATAAAATTCTTTAACCGACCATAATTACCAACTAGTTGGCAGGCTCAGTCTGTAATTTTGTCATGACCCTAAATATTCTTTCCCACATAGTCACTTATTATTAGCTATAAATCACACTTATTTATATTGTTCAGGAAGTATTGCATCTACCTAAGCCTTTGTACTAGCCCAACCTGAGCAGTTTTTCTGCTGGGAACTACATCTGCCAGGACCTACATTAAAAACGTTGAGGTGAAATGGCTCAGTGCTTACTTGAAATTAAATACATCAGGAATAACTTGAATTACCATTGTTTATCCAGTAGTATAAGCTGGGAATACCCATTGTACCTGCAACTCATACATTTTAAATTACTGCACCTTACGTGAGGTCTCTGCTCTGAAAATGAGTCCTCATAGTTAACAGAAGCAAAGGTTGGCAATACAATAAGCTCAGCATTTAAATGCCTTTTAAAAACGATGTAAAAAGACATGCTTAATGTTAGGTCTGAGGTGAGAGAGGCCTGAAACCCATGTAAGCTCCAGGGACTTACTCCATAGCTCACACTGCTGTTGCAGTCACAGTGGAATTACCCTATTCTAAAACCACTTTATGAAACAGCATAGTACACAGCCAGGAGACTTGTTCACTGCTGCAGTTCTTTCTATCTGGCCTTTATTTAATAGGTTTGCACTGTATTTTGAATATTTACAGTATTACTCCTCAGACAAGCTGAAAGTTTATAGAATCATAGAATCCTAGAGTAGTTTGGATTGCAAGGGACTTCTAAAGGTCTGACTCCCCTGCAGTGGTCAGGGACATATTCAACTAGATCAGGTTGCTCAGAGCCCTATCCAACCTGACCTTGAATGTTTCCAGGGATAGGGCATCTACCACTTTCCTGAGCAACCTGTTCCAGTGTCTTACTGCTCTCATGGTGAACAATTTCCTCCTAATGTCTAAACTAAGTCTCCCCTCCTGCAATTTTAATCCATTATCCCTTGCCCTCTCACTGCAAGCCCTATTAAAAAGTTCCTCCCAGCTTCCTTGTATGCCCCCTTCAGGTACTGGAAGGCTGCTATGAGGTTTTACTGGAGCCTTTTCTTCTCCAGGCTGAACAACATCAATTCTCTCAGCCTGTCCTCATAGGAGAGGTGCTCCAGCCCTCTGATCATCTCTGTGGCCCACTTCTGGAATGACTCCAGGACCTCCATGTCCTTCTTATGTTGGAGACTTCAGAACTAAACACAGTACTCCAACAGGGGTTTCATGAGAGCAGAGCAGAGCAGAGCAGAGGGGAATAATCACTTCCCTCAGCCTTCTGGTCATGCTTCTTTTGATGCAGCCCAGGATATGGTTGGCTTTCTGGACAGCAAGTACACAAGGTCAGCTCATGTCCAGCTCTTCATCCACCAACATCCAAAGTCCTTCTCTGCAGGACTGCCCTCAATTCCTTCGTTCTCCAGCCTGTATTGATACAAGGTGTTGCCCTGACATGTGCAGGACCTTGCACTTGACCTTGTTGAACTTCAAAAAGTTTGCATACGCCTACCACTCAAGCTTTCCCAGGTCCTCCTGGATGACAACCTCTCCCTCCAATGTGTTGACCATATCACACAGTTTTGTGTCATCAGCAGATTTGCTGACTTAACTCTGTCTGACCCATATCCCTTAGGACTGTGAACTCCACTAGTGCATGATCAATGCAGCCCAGGCTGCCTCAAGTCATGGTGTCACCAGTTAGCTCACTTGCCTTGGTGACCATCAATCCAGTATCACAACTCCCTCTGGTAAAGCAGTGTCTCACCTAGCTTAAGAAGTTATCCACAATGCATTCCAGGAGTCTCCTAGATTGGCTGTAGCTCACCATGCTACTTCTCCAGCAGATTTAGGGGTGGTTGAAGTCTCCTAGCAGAACAAGGCCTGCCAGCGTGATGCCTCCTGTAGCTGGAGTTAGAAGACTGTCAATAAGCTCCCCTTGTTTGGGTGGCCTGTAGTAGACAAGAAACACAAGGTTCCCTTTCTTGTCTCAGTCTCTAATTCTTATCCATAACCTTTCAACCTGCTCACAGCTCTTCTTCAAAGACGGCTCTTCATACTCTGTCCACTTCTTGCTGTAGAGGGTAATGCATCCACCCTACTTTCTTCACCTGTCCCTTCTGAACAGCTTGTAAACATCCACAGCCACATTCCAATTATGGGATTCATCCCACTCAGTTTTGGTAATGACAACTAGATCATAGCTTTCTAGCACCATGGTGGCTTCCAGGCTCCTCCTGTTTGCTGCCCATGCTGTATGCATTGATGTAGGGGCACTTCAACTAGGCTATCAGCTGTATCCCCTTCATAGAGGAACACCCCTTAATTCCTTTGAGGTATCTCATTGGTGTTTCTCTAGCGGCTCCTATTACCTTAGAAGCCCCTGGCTCATATCCATAAGACTTCAAATGAGCACCGGTACAACCAGCAGATCTCAAAGGGAGGGGCTGAGGGCCCTCATTTAGCACCCCATGCCTCAAACCTTGGTGTGTCATCCCATAGCTTGTCACAGGCAAGCCTGATATTATTCCCCTTAACATTCAGTTTAAAGTTCTGTTAGTGAGTCCCACAGTCTTGTGACTAAACACTCTTTTGCCCCTTTGAGAAAGGTGAATCCCATCTGATGACAGCAAGCCTGGTGCCATGTAGGCCATTCCATTATAAAAAAAAATCAAAATTGTGATGCTGACAGCAGCCACAGAGTCATATATTAATAGATACAGTGCATCTATTTTTCCAGTGTTTCTGCCCACAACTGAAAAAACAGAGAGAAAAATAACCTGTCCAGATTCCCTACCAACCATCCCAAGGCCCTGAAATCACTTTTGATCACCCTTGGACTGTGCATTTTGCCTTCATCACTACCCACATGGAAGAGCAGAAATGGTTAATAGTCTGAGGGCCATACCAAGCTAGAAGTTTCCTAGTAATATCTAGGATGTTTATGACCTCCTCATGGCCTTAGTCACTTGTGAGGACCAATTATTTGCTTATTAGCATCAGCTGAAGATCTGGAGTAGTAGTAGTAGAGTCTACTCCAGCTGCTACTCGGTGTACAGAAGGACTGGCAGTGTGTCATTAACTGGCAGACATCTCAGCCCTTGCAAGAACCGTCTTCTGTTTTACAATGCAGTGTATTGCAGTACACTGCAATAAGGTCTAGTTTCCTTCAGATTAGTTAAAGCTATTTATATCTTTGAGTTATGGCACACTAGAACTAAAAGAAGAGTGTAAAGATAACCATTATCAATACATTAATTTTGATAGTTTTCATTTATCTGTTTCCAAGACTAGATGTCGATGCAAACATGGTCTCTTAATTGGATGTAATAAATCAAGTGGACAGTTGCTGCAAGAAAATATATGGAAGAATGTAAAAACCTCCCTAAAGGATCATTAATAAAAGGGTGAAGATTCTTTCAATATATCTATGTTTTAATAACACTCTTATGCACTGCTTGCTACATGTGCCCCAATGCAAAATTTGTAATGCAGGGTCTCTCTGTTCTTGATGTGTTGTATTACAAATGATTATACATCTCTCCAGTGCTGTTGGTAACAATGTGAGCTGCTTTCCTGAAGTATTTGCTGTAGACAGGCAAAAAGTGCTACATGACTTAAGGGCTTCACTTTTTATTAGGGTCATGGAGGCTTTTACAAGCATATGACAAGGTATGTTATTGGTGTACTTTAAAATGTTCAGTAATTCAACAATGGTTTTCACTGACTGGCTACAGCTCCAACAAATTACTGAGGTTTTAAAAGACACAAAGAGGATTAGTATTTGATACAAAATCCTTAAAGGAACTCTCTCTGCATTTGTACTAATAACATCTAATATTTGATGCAGGTAAGAGGGCCTAACCGGGTCATTAATTGTATATTTTCTCCAGTTTCATGAAAACAAAAAAGCAATAACTTATAAAGTCAGTCCACTTTTTCATACTTTGTCCAAATCCAAACAATAGCTTTAAACAGGAGCAGTTTCAACTGTTTGAAAACCTCCAGACTTGTCATCCTTAGACAAGGTGGAAAGATGACTGTAAGCAAGTCTTTTATCTTGACCTTTCTGCTTTAAAATACCAAGGTAAATGACAATGTGCATTTACATCTAAGCGAAGGGCAAAATAGAGTCCATTTCAGAAATATACTCCTGAATCTAAATACTTGACTACTCTTTCCATTATTTGTGTGTTGATATAAGATATTCTCATACAAGCCTGAAGAACAAGCAAGGCATGTTTTTCAGAGCTTTGTCACATAGTTCTGTCTCAAACTCAGCAACAAAATTGAGACAAAGGCATTTGAAACGTAACACACATTGGAGAGTTACTTGACTTGCAATAAGAAAAAGTTAATCTGCTATAACCTTTCAGAATACTAACTTTTCTCAGGGAGAAAAACATTATAGGTGAGTTGTCCTGTATATTTATGCTTGACTTACTTTGGAGTTACAAGACCATAACAAGACCTTTAAGAATTGCATATCAAGATGTGTATTATTTTGAGGTCTTTTACATTTTATTCAAGTTCTAAGAGCTTTAGTCTTTAGCACCATAGATATTTCATTATACTTTCAAATGAAAAATATTTTTTAAGAATATAAACTAAGTATAGGGTTTTATTTAATTTTGCCATTCACATTTAAATACAAAATGTAGGGGTTATCTTGTATTATCTTAAAGGGACTTCACAGACAAATGTTATTTCACATTTATGACAAGCAGTATCTTTTTCTTCATTGTTTGTAATACATTTCAATGTTATGCTTCTGTTTAGAGAAGAGTATTATGTATGTCTGGGCAGGAAGGAACTGGATGCTGGGTTAGGCAAAATGAGAAAACAGGGAGATCGAGCTTTACCTCTGAGCATCTGAGCAAGAACTGCAACAACATCATCTGCAACTAAGAAAAAGTGTGAAAACTCAGTAAAGAAGAGGCTTGCAAAAAAGAGTCACAGTCAGCAGATTTTCTAGTGTTTGTATTCTGATAGAATCTTAGCTTCAGAGATTCAAATCCTACTGGTGTTTTCAGAGGAAACACATTAAGAAATAGATCTCCCTCACTGTAGTAACAAGTTCAGGGTCCGCACTCACAAGTGTGGTTTAAATTTTTTAGGTAAACTTGAAATTCCACAGGAATTCGTTTCCAATATATGTTACATGAGTAAGGAAGCATATTTAATTTTCGAGGCACATCTCATATCCTTTCAGGAGACCCACAGAATAGCAGAATCTTCATGGTTGGAAAAGACCTCTAAGATGACCTAGCCCAACCGTTCACCCAGAGGAGGGGGAAACCCAACCCATCCAAACAAACAAACAAACAGTGTTTAGAATTTGAAATAAAATCCTTTTTATCTCACCTATACATTCCTAGGCTTATCATGTGAGATGAATCCACATGCTTCTAGTGTCCCACACTGATTCAGTCAACAAAGACACTTGATACTTGCAAAGCCAGGGTCAACCCCTGTACCCCACTCCATGCTACTTGACATTAAAAGAAACACTAATTTATTTTTTTTTCATAAGCATGGCTGAGAGGGAATGAATCACTATGGATAACTCTTGTTCTCTCATGTAGTCAGTCTTTCACTAGACTTCTGGTTGCCCACTGCATTGCCTTTACTAAGATGCTAACGAAGTCAGGCTGAGGGAGTTGGGGCTGTTCAGCCTGGAGAAGAAAAAACTCCAGGGAGACCTTATAGCACCTTCCAGTACTTGAAAGGGGCCTACAGGAAAGCTGGGGAGGGGCTTTTCATCAGGGAGGGCAGTGATAGGACAAGGGGTAATGTTTTTAAACTGCAAGGAGGCAGATTTAGATTAGACATTAAGAGGAAATTCTTCACCATGAGGGTAGTAAGGCACTGGAATAGGTTGTCCAGGGAGGTTGTGGAAGCCCCCCAAATGTGAGGTGTCTCTGCTTATAGCAGGAAGATTGGAACCTGCTGATCTTTAAGGTCCCTTCCAACCTTAACCATTCTGTGATTCATAACTGCTCATGGCATTCATTATATATTAAGCATCTCCCTGCTTTTTCTCCATTTCATGCCTAACACAGCCCATCTCTCAGCTCTTGTAAAGGTTCTTAGTAAGGTCAGTAGGAGCAGAGCCTTTCTCTGGTGAGTCAGGAAAGTATGGCAGATGGTACACAGATGTGTTAATTATCTGGCTGCTTTGCCTGTGATCTTCCTATTGCTCACCTCCTGCTAGTAAGAGCAGGGGAAAAATAATGAAAGCATAATTTCTAATGGAAAGAAATAATGGAAGAAGAGAAATAATGGAAGGGGTTAATGAGACAGAAACTCTTCCAGGTGGTCAAACCTTCTTTGCAGACCCTGAACACAAAGTGCCATGTCAACAGTCAGAAGCAAAAGGGATGAAAGTGACAGCCATCACTGCATGCCACCTACACTACAAAACCTGCAGACTACTTCAGAACTCAGGTTTCCTTGCAAATCTTATAGAACAGAGGTAGGCTAATGCTGATGGAGAAGTATGCCAAGTAAATATTGCCAAAAACTTCAGAGGGGAGAAACGGTAGAAGCACAACAGCTGAAAGGAGAGGGACAAGCCTGAGTCTTCTACCAAGAAGCCAACCCCACTGCTTTTCCCAAGGTATGGAAAAGAACAGTCCCAGATTAATCACATTTAGCTTTTTATTGCCTACCACAGTTTCAACACATTTACTTTTACAGAGATGATAGCAGTTATACACATGTAGCCTCAGCTTCCCCCCTTCCAAATAAAAGTCCTTTCACCTCCAGCTAGCAGCTCTTTACACCAGCCATCAGGGACATTTAGAGTTAATTTTACCCCTGCCTTACTGAATTCTCACTAAAATCTTGCACTGTGACATGGGAGTCCAGTGATGGGTGTCCTGTCTTTAAACTATGCTCAATACAGGTGATGCAAAGTTATTATTTTTTCTTCTCAGACCTTACTTAAATCTCATTTTTCATGGAATTATATAATGATTTATGTTTCTCCACAAAGGAGAAGCCCACTCTTTTTCCAAAAAGTTGCCTGCAAAAATTCATAGTATCCTCTGCTACTGTGACAGTTCTGATTACCCTTCTGATTAATGTCATTTTACTGTTTCTTGAACTCCTCCTTGTGTTTAGACCCATCCACTTTCTTTCTTCTTATGCTGAATACTGGCTGGACCAGGAATTATTGCTTTGTTCTGCATTTGAACAGTGCATGGAGTTGAAGTAATCACCACAGCTCCCAGATGCAATGGCAATAAAAACAAAGTAAACAATGTTAATAATAACATTAGTCACATAATTCTAGAAGCTGAACAATATCCAAAAATTGTACAGTGCCTCTGCCTTCTTTATGAATTTCTGGGGATATTTATAGGGATAAAGATTTGAAATGTTAATAACCTGTGTGCAAACCAACAAATATCCAGGCTGAAACAAGACTTTTAAGCACAGTAAAGTGAATCTCTGGTGGGTTCATTAATGGCAGTACTTGGCAAACCATCAATTGTTGTACATCCTTCCAAACAAACCTTTATATGCATCCTTGCTTCACACACAACCCCCTAAGCTTGAATACATTGTAGTCTGCATCCATCTACTTTTTGTTTCATATGCAGTTACACTGAAGCTAAAGCTATAGGCCTTACTATAAAATTTTGTAAATGAAAACCTGCCTGGGACTCAATAGGAAGCAGGTCAAGATAGTGCTAGCCAGTTACAGAAGCTGCTATGTGTCTGGGTAATTTTTAAAATCTCTCTAACTTTCTCATTTGACTCCTATACTACTTGGAGCATATGACTAATAACTATCTCGGCTGGTTTGGGGCAAATTACTCAATATTTTTATTTGGATCAGATTTTTAAAGATACTAAGGTACAGAAAGACAGCATATAGTGGGTAAATACAATGTGGAGAAACTGGAGAAAATCCAGTATGGAGTTACTGAGATACTCAAAGGCCAAGAGCACATGGCCTACAAAGGAGAGTTGGAAGTAGTTGGGATGGTTTAATTTGACAGAAAAGAAGGTAGAGGGTGAGTTAATTACCTGCCTATCACTTCTTGAAACAATAACAGAAATTATGGACCTAAGCCTTTCTAGGAAGTGGCAAATTATATAAAAACTGGCAATGCAGTTTATGAAGTTCAAATTGAATTCTTGAGAGGAAAAAAATAATGAAAAGGTCAATGCAGTACTGACTCAGCTTGCCTGGAGAGGTTATGGAATCCCTGTGCTTGCAGCTTTTCAGGACTTAGTTGGACAAAGCTATGGCTGACCTGTTCAGATATCAGCAGTAGTTGTGCTTCAGGCAGGGAAGAGGTCTCAAGGAGTCTTTTACAGCCAACATTTCTATGGTTCTGCAATTCTCTGAAAGTACTGAGATAATGGACATTACAGAAATGTCAACATCTTCACAGAGCATCCCTTTGTACCCTAGTTATCAACTGTAAAATGAATACCATGCCTCCCTACCTCCCAAGGGGACTATCTGAATGAATCAGTTAATTCATGATGTGAAGCTATCCTCTACTACAGTTATGAATGCCTGAGTGAGAAAGAAAGATTGAAAGAAAAGAAAAAAAGAAAAGAAAAAAGAAAAGACAAATAAAAAAGATGGGAGGAAAGGAAAGGGAAAGGAAAGGGAAAGGAAAGAGAAAAGAAAAGGAAAGAAAAGGGAAAGGAAAGGGAAAGAAAGGAAAGGGAAAGAAAGGAAAGGAAAGGAAAGGAAAGGAAAGGAAAGGAAAGGAAAGGAAAGGAAAGGAAAGGAAAGGAAAGGAAAGGAAAGGAAAGGAAAGGAAAGGAAAGGAAAGGAAAGGAAAGGAAAGGAAAGGAAAGGAAAGGAAAGGAAAGGAAAGGAAAGGAAAGGAAAGGAAAGGAAAGGAAAGGAAAGGAAAGGAAAGGAAAGGAAAGGAAAGGAAAGGAAAGGAAAGGAAAGGAAAGGAAAGGAAAGGAAAGGAAAGGAAAGGAAAGGAAAGGAAAGGAAAGGAAAGGAAAGGAAAGGAAAGGAAAGGAAAGGAAAGGAAAGGAAAGGAAAGGAAAGGAAAGGAAAGGAAAGGAAAGGAAAGGAAAGGAAAGGAAAGGAAAGGAAAGGAAAGGAAAGGAAAGGAAAGGAAAGGAAAGGAAAGAATATATTTACTGGTCTAAACTGCTATAGCTCTAGTGACTGAAACAATATTACGCTAATTTAATTCAGCTGAGCTACCAACCCATGTTGTTTATTCACCCAAATGAGCAACTGTTAAGTTGAATGCTGCTCAGTAGAAATTATTAAAGTGAGGAGTTTTTGCACTCTAAATAATGGCTCTCTAAAAAGTGATGTTTGCCTCAATTTAGTATCACCATTGGGGAAACTTTAGAGAGCTGTGAAGGACTCCAGAAATAACTATATTTAAAGGACTATGCTTACTGAAGACTAGTTATAGTAACAGACTGCTAAGGACTACAGAAACGTGCATAATTTACAGGAAGAGAGAATGATCACATTCTGTTTAAAGTATAGGAAAAATTACTACCTGAAAACTGTAAGTTATATTCCTTCTAAACCGTTTTTATTTGGAAACTACAATGTCTTTCGCAAACCTGAAGGACAAATAAAGGACTCTTATCATACTTAATTGGCCTCTGTGTTTGCTTGAGAAACATTGCACAGTCAAGCACTATAAATTTGAACTGTTTTCAAACACAGCTCCCAGGAGACAGAAGAAAAGTTCATGCAAAGGTCAAGACTGCAGTCATTAAAGTAGTGGAATCAGTGCTTGACAAGAGGACCATCATTCATATGGAATGGAAAAGTGCCAGCTAATGGTGCTGTTGCCCAAACTTTTTCCAGCCTTCCTCAAGAAAAGGGCTAATTTCTTAAGCAGCTGTTAGAGAATTACGCTGTCTCCTTGAAAATGGAGCATCACTCAAGAAATCACTTCCAAGGAAAGAGGAAGTCTCTTCTGAGGAGCCAGGTCAACTTCACAGATAGTCTGGTAGAAAGATTGAATGTGATAAGCATTGTAAAAGGGCTTAGATTAAGTTAAGTAACTCTTTATTGCTATAGAAATCCAGCTGAGCTTTGAGGAAAGAGCAGGTGATTAATTTAATAGGGTAAAAGATACTGCTAGGATTGGTCAGTAATTAATTAAATTGGAGAGTAGTGCTCAGGTAAAATACTGAGCAAAATCCAATAAACTTAAGAGCATGTCCCAGTGAATTAGCCACTGGCACTTTGAATGAACTTATATATTGCCATGTATAAACCCCATTTACTAGATGACCATTGCACACTCGTAGGGTCCAAGAAGCAGGAGGTGAAAGTGCTGCTATCCACAAGTACCTGTCATTTGGAATCCCCTGAGGGACAACACCAGGAAAAAAAAAAAAAAAAAATAAATAAAGCGCCCCTTCTTTAATAGTAATAAACTATGTTCATAGCATAAGAAATATGGTGTAACAGTATCATTAACAAAGAGAAAAGTACACACAAATACAAATCTCAGTGTCAGCTATAACTCTTCTTTCTAGGAGGCTGAGGAAAGACAGCCTCACTCTTTGCAGACCACTCAACCCTGTCCTTTTCATACCCCAGGAACAAGAAGGGAAAAGCAGAGGGGAGCACAAGCAGAGCATGGCTGTACTGCCAAACTGACAAGTTCACACTGACAGCTTCCTTCAGAGCTGCTGTGAATGTTTCTACAGGGACAGCTATGGTCAGCTTCACATTCACACTGTCCTTGTAAACCATCACTGAGTCCAAACCACAGCTGTCCTTAGAGTTTACTGCCCAGTGAACACTCCTGCATCCAGCTGGGCTT
>NW_009952052.1:1372424-1379954 GCF_000747805.2 Chaetura pelagica
GCTGAACACCAGCAAACTGAATATACCAGTGTCTACCACATGCATATAAATATACTCAGTATAACTCTGATTGATCTTTGGTTACCTTAATATCATATAGTTTCATATGATATCATATCACATGATATCATATCATATAAAATATTTATTTACATATATATGTGCATATCCCTCTTCTTCTCTTTGATTTTTCATAATTTTCCATACCCAAGTCTAACAAAATAACATCTTCAATAGATTTCCAGTTCAGTCAGCAAAAATAACTGATGTGATTGGACTGCAACAAGTTCTTTGTTAGCAGATACTGTTAGCAGATACTACAGAGAAACCAAGGCTATCTACTATATGCACCTAGTGAGGGAAATGTCCTGGGAAACCTAGCCTGCAATTATATGGTTGAAGGTTATCTTAATGTACATGCATCAGAAGTACTCTAGTATTTCCAAATTTTTGAAAGCCTGATTTTGCAGCTTTGATAATGCTGTTTTAGCATAATTTCTTATCTTTCTTCATGAACTCCTTTCTGTGGCATAATTGCAACTGTCACATGTCAAGAGGAAAAATATACAGAACTAAAAAGAGATATGTAGCCTGAACTGGATAACTCATCATATAATCATGGGATGGTTGGAGTTGGAAGGGACCTTGAAGATCATCTAGATCCAACCCTCCTGCGTTACTGGTACTGATAGCAGTAGCAAGTTAACATCATTCAAGACTGTGCCCATAATAGTAAACTGAAGTGTTCCAGGTTCTGAGGACATGTTCCAGGACATGGGCAGCCACCATATTCTGAAGCACAAATGCATGAAACAGTCTAGATGTGGCCAGACAGTACTAGCTGGCCTAACAGCCACAGTATGGGCACTAGCTCTGTCTGGTTCAATAGTATCGGGGTAGCTTATTAGTTCCACCTCAAGTGACATTTTTCCTCACCTTTCTCCTCTTTATTCCAGTTCACTAGGTTTCCCAATCCAGTCCCAAACACAGTCCCAGTTCCTCTTCTTATCCATTCACCACCAAGCTCACTGCCCAGTTTTCTCTACAGTGTCAATTTTTCAGCTGATGACAGTTGACATGATGCAAGGCTAGAAGGGAGTGCTGAATATGTGAGCACTTCAGGGGTCAAAAACCCTTGCAGCCCAGTCAGGAATGCTGCCCATGATGGGCAAATCAGTCTACATCGTACACCAGCCCACAGCATTTTCACATGCCAGATAACAGCAGTGTAAGCACTTCCTTTAACAACTGCCATAGCTGCTGTAGCTCTGGCAGCCTTCTAATCACAAATCAGAATGAACTTTCTTCCTAACAAGCTATTTACTGAGTTCCCAGCAGACCAAGCATTACTTGCTGCAGAAAATCAGGAAAAAATGCACATTTACAGAAGTAAGAGTTTTTAGTTCTTGAGAGTGCTAGTTTTCAAATCAAAATAGGGGAAAATCCCAGAATACATTACAAAGTTTTTATTTGGGTCTGCTGTAACATTGAGAATATCCGTCTTGTTTGTGCTGAAGCTGCTTTCATTAGCATATTAAGTTAAAGGAGCTAAACAGTGCAGAGAGCTGTATTTACTCTGTTGTGGAAGGCAGGACCACAACTGTCATATGAGATGAAGTTCTTGTGTCCACATGTACTCCTGTGAATTAAAGTTCTGGCACTAATCAGTACTATGATAGTTTGATACATTTGCACATAGGTTGATGAAAATATTATATATTATAATCTGAAAATAATGAAAAAATGTATGATCATTAAATTGTTTCTGACTACCCTTTTATTTTAATCCAGAGTTGAAAAGAGAGATGTCCTTACTTACTTGTTCTATAACGTGTTACCTGTTTTAAACATTTCTTACCACATTTTTCAATAATTGTCATTTCATTTATGAATGTTTAGCATGCTCAGAAAATGGATGAACAATAAAATAAGATTTCTATTTCATGGCAAATACATCAGTACAGTGGTTTTAAGCTATTGGGACACAAATACATCCAATCTTTGGATGAAAAAAATTCCTTTCCATTCTGTTTTCTAGCTATCAGAGGCTCTGGTAATAGATATAACATTTCCCTGAGTACAGAAGGCAGCAGAGAAATATCTCTGTCTACTCCTGGAGGAGACTGGTATGACAAGGAGTAGTTGATGTGTCACAGTGGGGACAAAATGGAATTATTATATAAAAATGTGTGTCTATAAATGTAATTTCCAATAAAGACTAGAGGGGTTACGCAGAGTGCTGTCTTCTTCTCAGAGGGATTCATAAGAATAAGTCAGATACCAGCATTTTAAATGCCTGATTTGGCAACTGCAGTAGCTGCTGTAGCTCTGGCAGTAACTTACATTAAGTTTTAGGCTTTAAAGTCAGCTTTACTGGCAGATGGAGCACAGGCCAGGAAAGCTGTATTTTCCTCTTCTCTCTTCAGAAAGCACTGAGGGATCTTTTCATTTACACTTGAATTATCACCAGAAGCAGGCACAAGTCTGGTTTGAGCTTTTTACTGGTTCCTTTTCTAACTAGGTCAGTTTTTCAGATGGCTTTTGAAAACTGCTCTGTATTTGAAGCCTGTCCTGACGACATAGTTGGTGACAACTGCCCTCTTCTCAGCAATTTGGTTAATTTATTAATTTTTTCTAAAGTGGCTAATACATTTTGCCCTTAACACCTGAGAGCTACAGCAGTTGTCTGTAAACTGCTGAGTATTGTATTACATTCTATTCAAGATCTCCTTCTTCAGCTGAGGCACCATCTGGGCCACCCACAATATCTGGGTTTGAGAGCTTCCTCAAGACCAATAACAGAGCATTTATAACAAGGACATGACAGCTGACTTAAGAAAAAACAGAAAACAACAAAAACTAAGCACACATACACAAATCCCTGCATTTATTTGTCTTAAAGGCATGTGAGAAATAAACATGGTGTATGCAACAGCCAAAGATGACAGTTTTTGGCACTGACACATCCCAAAGAGCTAGAGACCAGAACATATAGCAACCCCCAAGCTGCAGCAGGTTTAGTTTGCAGCATTCAAAGAGAAGGGCACTGTGTTTGCACTTGAATTAGCATAGCAAGGGGGAAAGAAGACAGAGAGCCAGGAAAGGGAAAGACAGTCTATTTCCTCATCTCTTAAAAAAAACTGTCCAGAAAGACAATAAACTCTGAAATAAAACATTTTAGCTAGCATGAGATGACAGCTGCCACCCCTTAAAAACTGATAACTGCTAGGTAAAATGGTGGTAGGCATTATGTCAACAGAAGCTGGTTTTGAATTAGAGAACAAAAGTTATCCCACAGCACCCCTTCAATCTCAATGATATGAGCAGGTAAATCAGACCCAGCAGTCGTGCACACTAGCAGGAACCAGCCATGCTTGACCCAGCTGAGCTGCCCATGAGTAGTGGCTGTTCATTCCGCAGAAGCTCCTGTCCTGGAGCCATCCCATGGCCTCAGCCAACAGTATATGAGGTGACACAAGTAATGTTGGTCATGTTTGAAGCTTATACTCCCTTGACGTCTCTGAAAATGAAGACTTTTACAGGCAGAATATCCAGATTGTTAAATTTTGAAAGTCTGTTTTTTTGATAAATATACATGTAATATACTTATTCTGGAAAACTGAGGGCCCTAAAGTAGTAGCTGTAAAGGTGATTCCTTGTTTCTAACATATCTTGTTCCAAACAACCTCTAAGAAACCTTCATGTATTGAACAGATGAGCTGAACAGATGTGTTGCTGAGTTTGCTTTTACTTCAAGAAGGGTACTAGTAAGTTGGTCTACACAGACTGGTAGGAGACCTTTTAGACTATGCCTACTCAGAGTAGCTGTGAGGTTTCTCTCTGTAGGAGCTGATAGGCATCCATGCCAAGGTATGCACCCATGCTGGTGTCCTGAAATCTGTCATCTTGGACAAACTGTCATATTACCACATTTGTTTTCCACCTCTCTGCTTGCTTCTTTGGCACAAGCTGTGGAACCACTGCAGTGAGTTCTGCTGTGCAACATTGCCATACCTTTAGATCCTCTGGGCCTAGACCAACAAGGGCTTTGTAGGTAGGGAATATGATATTGAGTTTGCCTTCACCTTGTGGGAAGTCTGTAGGACATACAGGCACCAAAATACTTCATGTCAATAAGAAGTTCCCAAATGCTGCTGATGAATAAATTGTATTACCATAGGTCACATTCCTTAAATAACAAAGGATGGTTTTAGAAGACTTGCTCACCTCCACCCAGATAGGACAGATGGCCTCAAACTGGAAGAAATTCTTCCCATGAGGTTAGTGAGAAACTGGAACAAGTTGCCCAGGAAAGCTGTGGCTGCCCGATCCCTGGAAGTGTTCAAGGCCAGGTTGGATGGGGCTCTGAGCAGCCTGGTCTAGTGGGATTTGTCCCTGCACATGCAGATGGTTTGGAACTAGATGATTGTAAAGGTCTTTCCACCTCAAATCATTCTATGATTCTATTACTCCAGCCACCCAGGATTGCAAAAGTATTAATCACAGACAAAAAAATCATGACCAAAGTCTATCAGGGCAGAATAGTCAGAAGAGGAAAAAAATCTGTTGTGACATTAATATATTATGTCCAACATATGACAGAAAAGAATAATTGATAGGGCTATCTCCTCTTCTATATTCTTGAGACCACTACCACATGCATTTTCCCTTTGTTCTGCGTGGACTTCTCCGTATTCAACAATATCTGTTCATATTGCAGAAAACGTTTAAGAAAGCATGGGTAAACCCCATGTACACTAAGATAACTAATGGAACATGGCATTGGCCTAAAGGTATTTATAGCTTTTGAACGGAAATACCTGTTTATTCACTTTGCATACATTCATGTAGTAGTTAATAACACATGCATGTAAGGAGACTTGGCATTCCCTCTTAAATAGAGAGTAAAGACTAACACCACAGAAACATGTAAATTTATGTCAGTACCTAAATAATGAATTGTGTCAAAATGATAACAGATATGGTTTAAAATGTCTCTCCCTTGAAATACTACAGTGATTGCTGTAATTAATCATATGGCATCAAACACATTGCTTGTAAACTTGTTGGACAACCCAACAACAGGGTTTTTTTTCTGATAATTTCCCAAAGGATTATAGCCTATTTAAATATCTGCACTGGTTTTGTTAAAGATTTTCCCCGCTTGACTACAGAGATGGTAATTTCTTGGGGGAGAAGGTGAAGCCATTACTGTGTGTTGTGTTTGTCGCACATCCCAAGTTACTGGTGCAGGACCTTACCTTCTGCATTCAGATGGGGTGGTGTAAATCTGGCACCACCATTAAAATCCATGCAGTTATTATGAACTGGCATTAGTGTAGGCAGAATTTGGTCACAGTGCATATTCATTTTCATTAAAACTCTAAAGTGTTTTGAAAGCCCTCAGGTAAGAAGTACTGAAAGAAGTGTCAAGTATATTAACAGTTATTGATGAACACACTTTCATACAAAGCAAGTCTGAGTATAAACTGCAAAGGACTATGGAAAGGGAAGTCTGGAGCCTCTGAGAGACATAGCACAACTCAGTTGCTATGCACACTCTGTGGTCCCACACCAGCTGTAACACACCCTGAGTGCCTGGCCCAGCTCTGACTCCCTCAGTGGCTGTGTACATCTAGAGTGGAGCCAAAAATTTGGTAGTCTGGTACCAATTAAATGCATGTGATGACTGACTTGTGATCTCAAAGGTGTGCATGTTGACAGTTACTGATATGGCTTCTGTTCTCATGTTTAATCAGATGGATATGAATATTCAAGAGCATCAAATTTACAGAGCACAGAGAAACACTCTCTAAATTGCTTCATTCCTCCTATGCTCTTCCCATCCTGAAATAGTGGAGCTGGGATACAGATGTCCAGATATTGGCTGGATGTCTGTAACACTGAGGTGGCTCCCACATCCCTCTCAAGTCCACACAAGCTTGTGAGTGAACAAGTGCAGAGATAACTTAACTTTGGGTTGTGAAAATGCACGTGCCCAAATCTTTCCTATCCATGTCACTTCACATCTATCATACACAATTATTTCCTGTAGTTACTCAGGAATTAAAATCAATTGTATTTTCTGGCCAGAGTAATAGCTTGAATAGAGTCCTAACCATCTTTTTTTAAATGTATCTGAATTTTCCCTATATTTCTGTTTCTTACATTTGCTATTTCTTTTATTTTGTAGTAGTTCACTGTCCCTCCCATCACATTGGTCAACCCAATCTCTCTGTCTCTAACTTTGGTGTTTTGTGATCTCTTTGTTTTCCAGCTGCTTCCCAGAGCTGCCAAGTAGGGTGGCTCTGTAACTCACCTGCAGTTTCCTTGTCAATTCAAATGGACTCCAGCAGTTGCTCCAGCTCCCTGCATCATGTTGCTAAGCAACATGCTTATTGGAAGGGCTTATTATTATTTTTATTTGAACAGGTGAACTTTCTGTTACATTGCAACCATTTTAAACATACTTTCATGACATAATTCCTTTCAGTTCAAAATACAGAAAAATGCTGCTCAAGGGAGTGAAGGAGCAAAGCAAATGAATCCTGCTGTGGTGCAGAGATAATGTGACTTTTGTCTGCATGGGTACGGTTATACAAAAAAATTTGACAGGTATAACAGCACAGCCTCATGTTTTGTGACTCGGAAAGCTTTGCATACAGAACCTCATCCTGATACTAAGCCTTCACATTCTTTGCCAAGTGTCTGGAGGAGGAAGAATTAAAATTAATCTTAGTTAGAAGCTCAGGAAACAGTGGGAATATTAATGTTCTAATTAAAAGAGAAGAACCTTGTATGCCCAGTGAAGACTTTCTGTAGACCAAGTCCTTGAAAATAGAATAAAAGGAAGTTGGAATAGATGGGTACTAAAGAGGCTTCTCTTTTTTTTTTTTCCCCTGTTTTTCTAATGTTATTAGAGCAAAGAAGTAGCTCTATTTTAAAGAAGACAATTTCACTATAAGCAGTTATTTATATTGGGGAAGGCTATCAAGAGAAAGGACTATGAGTTAGGAGCCTGGTTTTGTAATTCTGGCCCTTCAGAAAGTTTCTATGTAACCTTAGTGTCACGATCCGTGACCTATTATATCTCCTTTTTGGAGTGTATTAACTTATCAGGATTTGCTGAGAGATCCACACGTGGGTATCGCCTCACACAGAGGAGACAGGGGCTTATGCCCTGACTTTTTCGAGTAAATAACTTGCTCAGCGCTTACTAATATTTCTAACGAAATGCACGGTTTATTGTGGGGAAAACAAAACAATTTGGGGCAGGAGGTTCAAAAGGAGTGATTACAACACATTAAACATATATGGGTACACCTTAGTTACACATCTTATTTACTTATTTAAGTGAGGGAAGGAGGGGGAGGGATATGCCCGACGAAGTTCCCGTATAGGGTCACGATTTGTGTGCAGGTAAGGTAGGATTATACTTTCCCCTATTAGCTGGGGTAGCCGTAATTGTCTCACCACGCTGCTGCGCAGATAGGATGAGCTGGGTAGCAAAGAGGCTGCGGGCACTCCAAG
>NW_009952052.1:1380021-1417886 GCF_000747805.2 Chaetura pelagica
TGGCGGCACAAGGCAGGAAAATGGCGGCGGCAGGCAGTGTGTGCAGAGGACCGCCCCGAACACGAGGAGAGGACGAGAGAGAGAGGGGCGTGCTGTGCTGCCTCTTTTATGGGGTTTTCTGCGCTCCCGATTGGCCGGTTTTGTATTTCCGGGCTTTTCAGCCAATCAGACGGGACCTAGTCCTGCCCCTACTTCCGGCCATGGCTCCTCCCCCGCAGCAGCTGCCCCCCCCACACACACACAGGGGGTTCAGCGCCGCGTGGAGACGCCATTTTAAGTCAGTTTTGTCGGCTGACTCAAAGGACATTTCATGTTCGTGTAAGGAAATACCTGGTCCTTCACACTTAGATAAGTCATTTAGCCTCCGTACTTGATTCTCCTGATACAAATTTTAGGTGTTTCCTTCCTTCCTCATAGGATTCACCACAGTGGAGTCAGCTTTTCTACAGCATCTTGAGATCTTTTGGTGGAAGGTGCTCCATAAATATAAAGTGATATTTTAAAAGGATTATAATTTTCTATACAAGCATTTTTCTCTGGCTCATACAAGGTGCTTCTGCTTTCCACCTGAAAGATTATTTTTGTAACCATTTCTGCCCTGCCTCCAAGGGTATGACTGAAATATTCAAAACACATACATGATTTTGGGGTTTATGGAGATACCAGTTCAAAAGGTACAAAGAAGCAATCTAACCATAGAGAAGAACCAAAATTGGTGTTAAAAAGCCACTAAGTCTGTTATTATGCCTAATAGATAATACTGCTCCTAATCTTGACACAGTCGTTTTTCTCTCAAAGCTTGTGTAGTTACCCCTGTTAATCCAGACACTTAGACACTTTCGTCATTTTCATAGAATCATAGAGGATAAAGAGTCTTATGCATCTCCAAGGGGCTGTTTCTTTATTTAGATTTAGGCATATAAGAAGGAGAAAGGATGAAGAAGATTACAGTCTGTCAAATAGGATTTATTTAATCTATGAGTAAAATATAGTTCTACAAATACTACAGAATATTCCTTGCTCTAAAAAGTTAAAGGTCCAGGAAGAGGAGCAGTAACAAGTAGTGCAGAAAATTAATTTATATTCTGGGCTTCACTTGTCCCAAAGTTTGTTTGCTGAGGCCTAACAAAATTAAATTTAAAACTCAGCAAGAAAGTAAGCCAAAAAAAAGAGGTTCAATATTTAGTAAATAATGTATTCAATTCAACAGGGTCTTATGACTTTCACCAGGGAAAAGGAATTAGGACAAACCATTTTTATCTCTTTTGGTTCAAGAATATTCTCGGAAATCTTTGGACTTTCAACCAGAAAAGTCCCAAAGGACTGGAAAATGGAATATTTAACAAGAGGTGAATGGGGGGTTGGAAGGAGGGGGTGATCCAAAGAATTACAGAGCAGTTGACTTCAATTCCCAGAAGGATTCTGGAACAAACTCTTAAATAATCGATTCAAAATCAGCAGAAGACAGTAAGATGGTAAAAGACAGCCAACTTGAGTGTGTTAAGAACTGATGATGTCAAACCAATCTAATGTCCTTGTCTGCCAATATAACTGGCATAATGGATTAAAAAGAAGCAGTAGATATAACATATCTTTCTTTAGTAAGGACTCAGAAACTGCCTTTAGACACATTATTCTAAAAAGTCTGAAGAAATCTTACCTAGATCCATTGTCCTTACACTGTAAAAACAAATACTGTCATGCTACCGGAACCACTTCAAAGTGAAATTCAGCAGCAGCTGCTTCTGCACCAAAAGCAGTAGGTGGGAGACACGCACTTCATCTTAGCTGGAAGAGTAGGGTGACACAAAAGGTGTGTCTTCAGAGGCCAGGAAGCTTTAAGTGGATGAAAGAAAGGGAATGGGAAGCAAAGTGTGATAGAAGGAAAAAAGGAAGTGAAAACTACAGGTAGGATCCTGATTTAAGTATTTAAATTATACCTAGAGGAGCAGGGCGACCAGGGAACATCAGGCTGGAGAGGCAGAGGTGGTCTGTAGATTATATATTAGAAATCCAAACTGGTAAATTAGAGGGTACATGAACATATTAATTTTTTTGGCAGTATACTCACCGTAGTTGACTGTGCATCCATTGTAACATTGATCTCTGCCTACATTTTCAAGAGGTTTAGAATTTAGCAACTGATCAGTGTTGGAGCTGGTGCACTATCACTCTGTTAGAGCTGCCCACAGGCCAGAACACCTAGATAAATGTATAAAAAATCCTAAAATTCAAAGACAAAAATAGCCTGGATTTTATGACAAATCCTTGAATGAACACAGAGAAATAAAATTCCACCTAGGAAAGTTGTAGAAATGCTTATTTTGTAGGCTCCTGGTGACTCCAATATTCATCCGTAAATGAATCTTTATGCTACTTCAGAAGAGAGGTTTATGCTAGATAATCCTGTGAGGTCTTCTCCAGCTCTGCATTTCCCTGGGACATTCTTTTATTGTAAGTTTGAAATCTGAAGCAGCACTACACTCTCTGGACAAGATCCAATGAAACAAAGGACAATCCTGTCACCAAAGGCCAGACTTGCAGGGGACAGGCAAGCTAAAAGAGCTGACCTCTGTTCCTCAGAGCTTCACCTGACAAGTGTGCTAGCAGGAAGTCTGCCCATTATCAGCCCTCCTTTGTCATTCCCCCAAAAAAATTAAGAGCAAAAGGAAAAAACTATATATGAGGAGCTAAAAATTTAATGTTAAGGCAGTGAATGCTTTAACATTAAATTAAAAATCTAGGAGTTACTGTTAGTCCAGCTGCAGGAATTCCAGCACTCGTTGTCCAAATCGATTTTAAAAAAAAATTATGCTTAATATTCTTATTATTGTTCTAATATTATTCTAATATTGTTATATAGGAAAGCCTAATAATATGGAAATACGGACCTCTCTTCCTAGGTGTCATGCTCATCCTTCCAATGTAGCTTGGCAAAAGCAGGTTGATGGTTTTCTGCTCCTTGAGCAGTAAAGACAGAAGTTGTGATGACAAACCATTAGCATCCTGTGGTCCTCAGTGGGATGAGGGTGATGCTCATGGTGGGGCTTTCTTCTCAGTCCTGGGACTGCTTGATTCCCTTTTCCTGGGCTGCCACCAGCAGCTGGCCCCCAGCTTTGCATGCCCACCCCCCCCCCCTCCCCACCCCCACCCCGGAGAGCGCCATGGTTTGTCAGGCAGTGACTGGGGGAGGGAGGAGGGAAGGGTGTCCCCACCCCCACCCCGGAGAGAGCCATGGTTTGTCAGGCAGTGACTGGGGGAGGGAGGAGGGAAGGGTGTCACTCCCTCCTCAGTGACACCATCCCCAGAGCTGATGTTGGATCAGAGGAGGCAGCAGTCACTGGCCCCAGTGCAAAGGTTAAACCAGAGACATTCAGCTCAGGCCCAGCAAGGCTGAGCCCTGGCAAAGCCCTGTCAGCTCTCAGCTGGAGGCCTTATGCAAGCAGCCAAAACAGTCTAAACTCAAAGGATTTTACTTAATGTAATTTAGTGCCAGTTTATATAAACCTTTATCTGGTGATTCAGACATTTAGGAATAAAGAAAATAAGATGATGTACCAGCAGAAACAATTTTCTTCTCCTTTCCCCAGGCTCTCCTTCGGTCCAGCAACTCTCCTCCTTCCAGCACCTCTCTTCCACCCACCACTTTTTTTACAGTGTGCACCACGCTCAGGCTCTCCTAATCCCTTGCATGAGGCAATGGGTGGTGCAGGAGCTTGGAATCTGGCTGTAATGGCTTCTTTCTGCCCCTCCTTGCTGCTTACTTGTTTTCGTCCACTGCTCCTCACTACTTCCTGCTCCGCTGCTCATTCAGGGTGACAGACCAATCAGGCATGGCCCTCTCTCAGTGTGGGTTACCCATGGTTGCAGTCCCTCCAGTGTCCCAGCTGTGGCATCATTCACCATGGGCCACAGTGTCCCCAGAGGCACTTTTTCTCTGTCACAGAGCACCTCTTTCCAAGAGTGCAGCTGCAGCACTGTCCCCAGAAAATCCCCCTTCCACGTGTCTCCTTCTGTGCCTCGTCAGTGTGTCCTCACGTAACTCCTCAGATGAGTCCACGTGCATCTCCTGCATCTGGCAGCTTCCACCCTCTCTTAAACACACCCAAATACCCTATGCTCCTCTACTGGGTGTAATTCTGGGGCACAGTGTGGTGTTTCCAGCTGCTGCCAAGCCTACACAGGTCACCCTGCAGTCCCAGCAGCACGCAGCCCACCAGCTATGCCCAATGCAACCTTTAATAGGAAAAATAATATTCAAGAGAAGCCTACATGTGTTAAGAAAAAGAAACAGACTTGAGGATTCATCATGGGCTAGAAATGGCCTTTGAGGCAGGAAAAGGGTGCTGTGTGGGCCCTCTGGGCCTGCTCTGAACATAGAAATCAAACAGTTCTCAGGCAAAATGACATAGGATTTCAGCTCTGAAGATGGAGGACTGAGGGCTGAAAGTGGGGTTAAGGCTGATTGAGAGTGACAGAGCAAAGTTCCTTTGTCAACCTGGAACTGACATTTTTTACTGTAGTTTAAAGGTTTGGGTGACATCCCACGGTTACAGTGAACACTCTGAGTTCCTTCAAATATTGCAAATATTTGGCATGACATCTTTAATTAATCAGTCTTTATAGAATGAGCAGTACATCCATTTGAAACTGGCAACTGCATAGCTTATTACTGAAAAAAACTAATGCCCATGTACATTCCTTAAAAGAAGATTAATCCCTTAGAATAGTAAAAGTCTATATAATTAGGAGTAATGGAATCCAATTAGGAGGAAAAAATCAAGGAATCAGCAAATATCCCTGACAGTGACATTTATATGGCTGGGGAATGGCATCTCAAGGAAAATGATGTGCGTTCCATCTTTTGTTCAGTTTGCATTTAAATGCCCAAAAGTTAAAAAAATATTCAATATAAAGCAACCCTGCATTGACAGAGTGTAAATTACAGCCTTACTTAATCTAAATTCTGTTTTATATCATATTTCTTTAATTAAAAAAAAATGTTTTCACATAGAGCATACAAGTCATTATTTATACTCTCAATATAGATTAGAGTGCACTCAGAAAGAAATAGTTATAGATATCTACAGCAGTTTAGGGCCTTTTTGCATTGATTTATTGATGGCTACTCCAGATTTCAGCTGCACTAAAAGATGCAAATTTCCACCTGAGGTTGCAGTCATTGCTTTCAAATCACCAAGTCTGTTCCATCAGTATTTATGGTATTGCCTCCAGAAGAATAAAAAAATACAATATAAGCATCAGATGGGTCCAAATCCAAAGCTCCCTTAGAATATATCTTCCTTTTGGCATGCACACAAATAATAATTTGTTATTGCTATAAATTAAAGCTTTGTCAGTCAATCAGTTTCTTCAGTGACTGCCTCCAACCTGCTGGCAATGTTTTAGAAGTGTGTGGTTTCAGCCAGTCACAGGGACAAACTGTACTCAATATCTCATCAATTTATTCTCACCCATAGCCAACGAGGCAAGTGATTTTCCTGCTGGGTTAATTACCTCTGATTTCGCTGTTCCTACAGCATCACAAGCCTGGCCATATACCATGCACTGGTCCAATGCAGATGCTGTGAAGATAAGGAATCCAGGTTACAGTCAGCATTTTGGGGGGGTGAAATAAACTAGGGTATTTTAAAGGGGAAAAATAGGAAGAGATATACTACTTATAAAGTGCTGTTGAAGAAGAGAGCCTAAGTTTTGAATTATATAATAGACAAGATGGTCTTCAAGGGTCACGTTCTCCCATGCTAACATAAGTAGGCTGGAGTGCAGCAGCACAGAACACTGTCTACCATCTCTACAAGCTGGCAGTGTGTTCCCTCCCTTGACCCTGTTTTGCTTCTGTGCAGACCTATAGCTTTCCAGGGACAAGTATTTCACCATAGAAAGAAGAAAAAGAAAAGGAAAAAAAAAAAAGACAAAAAAAAAAAAAGAAGATAGAAAAAAAGAAAAGAAAAAAAGAAGAAAAATAATCTAGATCATTAATCAATTACTCTGGTAAAATTAAACACTGAACTTCAGATTTTATAGCCATTTTATATTTCCTATACCCTCATTTGAGCAGAGGAAAACCATTTTGGTTGAAAGCTCATGGAGAAGAACAAAGTTATTTCAAAGTCATTGATCAGCAGTAAATCTTTTCTTAGTCTGAAAATTAGAATTTACTTCCAATAAGAATACCCTTAATTTTATCAAGACATCATTGTGCAGAATCTGTGTTAAATGCAACAAGATTCTGTAAGAAAGAGCTTGAGATTTATAGGCACATATATATATCAACAGGCTTCAGTTAGAAATCCCTTTTACTTAGAGCTAATTGAGGGAGACATTTATATTAAGATTAGGCTTATTAAGATTAGTATTTTCACACCTTGGTTCAATAACCAGTTCTATGAGTCAGCTTGGAACACCTTGGAAAATATACCATGTGCATCAAGTGGCAATAGAAATAATGGTATGTTTACTCATAAAAAAATGCAGTGGTTCACGGGGACTTACTGGGCACTTAAGAAAAGCAGAAGAGAATGTTCCTATACAACCACAGTAAATTATTGCCTTTATTGTTCCACCAGCATTTTTACCTCTTTACTTGGTCTTAATCCAGCCTGTGTATTAATTAATCAACACTACGTAAGTCTTAAATTACACTGCAGGGTACTTAGGATTCAGCCTATTGGTTAGTAATTAACCTACCTTGCCTTTAGTCATAAACCTTCACATGGCAGTCCTGTTTTACATAGATCAATCAACAAGTCTGAAAGACTGAAATATAGTGCAGGTTAATAGCTGACCAAATATAAGACAGATTGTTCCATTTAAAGACACTTCAATCTTTGAAACTTACTGCTTTCTTGAAGGTGGGTTAACATGACACAAAACTGTGACTTAATGCATCATTACATTTTATATTTCACACACAGTGATAAGATTCCTATTGATCTGCCACAGCTTCAAGTTGGTATGTTGGGCACATCCCTGCCACAAAAGATCTGCAGGTTTCTGCTGATCTCTTAGTGTAACTTAAGACAAGAACCTGCATCTCCTATTTGCTTCTGTGGGTACAATCTACCAGTTTAAAAAAGAAAGGAGCACTCAGCATGTGCATTACATCCTTTCAGGTAAACAGAGGACTCATATTCTGATTCATTATGTGTCTCAACCATCCCTCTGGACTGTGAGCACCTCAGGACCTGCAGGGTAGAGCCAAAGTAAGGTCCAGATTGGACCATTTCCATTCTACCTTGCCATGTATCTAGTAACTGCATTTGCACCACACCCTTCACCTAGAACAGAGCTGGCCAGGTGCTCTTAGCAGGCTATGACTTTTTACTGCCTCTCCAGAAGCCTCTCCCTTTGCCACAGAGCATTGATTTAAAAAACAAACACAAAACCAAACAACAACAACAAAAACATGGAGAAAAGTCAAGACACATGGAAAAGAGAGGGAGAGAGGGGATTTAGGAGAAGAGATGGAACCTCAGCTCAAAACATTTGGTAGATGTCACAGTAGCAAGACATAAACAAAATGAAATCAAAGCATGACCACAAATATGTTGATATTTCTGAAACTAGACATTTTGGGAACCTAACTGAATCTGGATGAAGCACTCATTTTTTTCTTGGGTAGTCAAACCTAAAAAAGAGATCATTTAAATAACTAATATATGAATTGCATCTAATTCTCAGTTGACTGCAAGCAATTTATTTGGTTTCAGCAAAATTAAATCACTGAGGTTACTAAAAAAAAAAAAAAAAAAGAAGATTTCTTGGCTACTGCACAGACATTAAGGGGGAAATAAGGGCATAACAGCCTATAAGCAGTAATTATCTTATAAAATTTCTCCCTAAGTGAAATATTTTAAGAACAAAATAAATGCACAGATAGGGACATTTCCACAAGATTAAACTGACCTTAAAACAAGATAATGTCTATTTGTTTGACTATGTCCGTTTAAAAGAAAAAAAGTCTAATGCTATGAAAGAGAAGCTCATTAAATCATTCCTTAGATCAGCTTTTTTGGACTTCTTATTGATATTTTCCACCTCCCACAGCCTCATTATCAGACTGGCAAGGTTCTTGCTATTTTTTGTTGCGTTTTTTTTGTTCCTTGTGGAATATATAGATTTCAGATCATCTTCATTTTGTGCTTAACTGTCTTCTCATACTGGAATTAATCATTCCTTTTACACACTTGAAAAACTAGAAAAATGTACTACCTCAGATTTACCCATTTTAAATAATTACTTTCATTATGATTAATAAATTAGTACATTACTGGCATGGGAAGGCTGTTTCATTTATTAGATATTCTTTGCCTGACCAGCAGTAGCATAATACCCAGGAATATTTAAAAGCAACAGGGAACTAACATCATCCAACTTACACAGGACAAGCAAGTATTCTCATGGAAAACAAGGTAACTTTCCCTGGAGGAAAAACATGTGGTGGGCAATGCATTGAGGCTTGGGCTGTCAAAAGTAATTTTCTTGTTCAGCCGCAGATTTCCTCTGTTGTCTTGCACAAGACTACTTGGGCTGTGTGCATGGGCAAGAGACAAAAATTCCTTCCTTTCTCTGACTGCTGTCATCATTATCATACACTTTTCAAGGAAACAAATACTTCATCTCTTTGCACATGAAAGGGAGGGACTGAGCTGCCAGACAGGCAGACATAGCCTATAGATCTCCCTCTGCTAATCACAAGGTGAACATGAGATCTGAAATAAATTCACTGCTCAACTGAGCAGCACTCCGAGAGCACCAGCCAGTCCCCCAGGCTTTTGGACTAGGTGTGCTCGATGCCCACAGAGTACTCACTACAGAGTGTTATGGTGGATTTTGGAGAAGATTTCGTTCTGATTTCTGCCATTTGGAACACTTAAACTGATGATTCTCATAAAGTTCTTCTTCTTGATATTGCCACAACTAAGCCTAATAGAATATCTTTTCCAAAATGCCACACAGGGAAAATAACAATGATTAATTATTAGGAAGTCATGTATTTTACTACATCTAAATAAATACAGATACAGATTTAGCTATGGATGCAGATGTGTTTCTCAAAAGGAGACTTATTGTTGGTGTCAATTTCACAAGTTGAAATGAAGCTTTGCTTGCTCTGGTAGTTAAATTCAGAATTTTTTATTTTAAATTATATTTATGCTAAAGAACACACACACATTCGAACAATTAATCAGAAATATTACTTTTGATTTGTCATCTTATGATGCCCAAAAAACAAGGGTTTTTTTAATAGAATGCATGGATTTTTACATTACACCAGAATATCTAAACCTGGAACTGAAAAATAAGCTTAGCAAAATAGTTTTAGCTGAAAAGCCTTTATTTTTTTTTGAGAAGAGTCAACTCCTGCTGATTCTAACAATGTCACAATATGATTCAGAAAAGCTAAGTGGGATTCAACTCCAGACTAAGACACATACCTTTAGAAATCTACATGAGAGTGTCTACAGGTATATTAGATGTCTAAATTCCTAGTACAATCAATAAAATCTACTCGGTACAGTCAGTAATGACTCAGGATTAGTTCAAATCTCTTAAAATAAACATCAGAATTTTGTTAGCTACTCTGCATTTTAAACTTTATTAGCTATCTTGATTATCTTTCCAACAAAATCTGCTTAATCCTGCTTATTTTATTTCTAGTTGACTACTCCAACACAGTTTGTATTCTTTTAGTGCAAATCAATGTCTTGCAATCACCTGGAAAACACCAAACGATCTGTAGAGCCTTGGAACAAGCAGCACTGCAAGGTTTTGCTTCATGTATGGGCTGCACCTGGCATAGTTGTTTCTGCTTTGAACAACTTACATTTGTAGTTACACCTTCAGGGCTAATGAAGCCTTGAAATGGTAGATTCACAGCTCATTGGGCAAAGTCTACACACAGAAAACACATACTACACTGCTCATAAAATCTTGCCCAGAATGCTGCAAAATTATTATCTAAGAGAAAATGAGGATTCAGTATCACAGCCAGACGCAACATCAAATCACAAGTCTTCATCACAAATTGTCTGAAGTCTCATCTCAGCCTCTCCTCCCTGAGTGATGATTTCTCCAGCTCGTTAGCATCAGCACAGCATGGTCCCTAACTGGTTAGCTGTCACATGTGTCTTGGTCAACCTTGGATGCTGGCCTAAATATTCAGTGTCATAGGTTGACATAGTGATAAAAAGCTGAGCATCAGTAGAACAGTAAAATCACTGCAATCCTTTCCACATGGTTACCCTCTCCTGTGGTCCAATACAGAGAGGGGATGTTCAGCACACAGTTTGATATGAAGTGGACAGCATATAAGAGAAACTTGCTGGTGACACTGTGCCATGAGTAAAGTAGCACCAACCATGTAAAATATTGTTAACACTGCCAATAATGGCCTATACAGTTCAAGGCTGAAACATGAAATGTCTTCAGCCAATCTCCAAAAAATATAACATAAAAGTGATATTTTTAAAGGTGATGAAGGAAATTGAGAGGCTCTACTCATTCTGGGGTGAGTTTTACCATTGCTTTTAATGAGACAGATTGTGAAAGCTCAATAATCAGGTGCACCTGAAGGAAGGTACTCAACAGCAAGTTTGGGGATGGAAGAGTTTAGGAAATCACAAGCCTAATAGTTTTGTGTTGTTTTTTTTTTAACTTGGTGGGTTTTTTGGCATGCTTACAGAATTATTGAGGTCTCCTACTGCACATTGAAAGCTGGAGAACTCCCCATCTGTTGCTGTTAGCTGTGGTCCCAACTGTTCACATTTTCATGAGTGTACCAAAGCACTGAGTCACTCGTTTATTATCTCCAGGATAATGTTTTCAAAAGCATTAAGGAGCTCAGTCTCACAAAGTCATTGCTGAGGCAAATCCTTGATACTGGTGAAGAATTTAAAAGGGAAATTTGGATTTTTTTTGGTTTTTTATTGATCTTTGTAGGACATGACAGAGCTATATGTAAGCCACCTTCACAAAAATTATGTTTTCATTTTTTATAATGAACTTATTTTATCTTGTCAAGCAACTCATCTGGAACTTGTCTTGTTATTTAGTTACTTGTCCTCAGAAAACAGTCTTTTAGGACTAGCATTGAGTATCATGAATTGTAATTTATATTCATCGTATGTTTATGACATTGCCAACAGATGCAAAGTATGAGACACCATACAAAGAAATATGAGGCAACACCAAAGAGTTGCAGATTAAATAGACCATTGATTTGCTGTTTGTTCTTCAGTACATTACTCAACCTCTTACAGCATTTTTATTGGTCTGTCTATTATAGTTTTCCTTGAAGTCTGGCTTCTTTAAACCTGGCAAACAGGTCACTAACCTAAAATGTATACTGTGTCTCATAAGTGTACCTGCAAGATTCAATATCCTTACACAATACAGAGGCAAATAACCCAAGGAGACATGTAAACACAGCTTTTTATATTCAAATTCACTCATATAGCCAACTATCAATACCTCAAAAATAATTCAAATCAAATTCACATGTATATGATAAGATAAAACAAGCAGCATCTTTCAGGAATCTCTTAATTTCAGAAGAGATCAGAATCTATTCCCTTCAGGCTAACACTAGTTGAGGCATAGATGTACAACATTTCACTTGCTTCTGTCTGTGAAGGCTGGTGCAAATATCCTTGTACCGAGGAAGATGAAGGCTGCCAGTCTATATAGTGCCATTCAAATATAATATAGACATGCAACCAAGATCTGAAGGCAGAATATGTCATCTGACACTTTATCCAGATCAAAAGACCACCTCAGCTTGGATCTTCATTGTACAAAAAAAAAAAAAAAAAAAAAAAAAAGTGCAGACTTTGATCTTTAATTAAATAAATACTTTTGTGCTTTTCTGTAATTGAAGAACTATGGCACTGAGTGGTTCTGTGACTTAAGTCCAGTAGGTTTAGTTAGTGCATAACATCAGCTACTGGTCTATCACATGATACTTGCCCTCCTCATATACCTTTACAAGAAAAATTTAGATGTACATGACTATACAAAGAATTTCAGGTAGTTTGACAAAGGCTATCAAGTATGATATTTTTTTTCCTATGGAACCTTTCCAATCATTTCAGTCAAAGGAACCATTTCATCCTTGTTAGATGGTCTTCATGAAGTACTTCCACATTTTCTTCATATTTTATATGGAAGGAACAGCACTGAAGCCAATATAGTTATCAGAAATATGCTATTTGCAGATCTGCAGGATCTGTGACAAACTTTGCAAGCAATAAATCTTCTCCCAGATATCCAATTGGAAATCACAATAACTGCCAATAGCTTCATGTCACAGCCCAGCCCCAGTCCCTAGCCACAGCCGCTATGGCACATGTCCTTGTTTAACATAGTACCTCTCTAAAATGACATGATTCTGGCCTCCCTGTCTCTCATTTGCACCAGGGTACAACTAGCCCATAGAATCCATCAGCCCTTGTTTGAGGAGAAAAAAAAAATCTCCAAAAGATTCAGAATTATAACAGCAAAGCCCAGACAACGTGGTGAGCATGGAAAAAAATGGGTATGTATTCTAAATCAGTTACTATCATAGCATGAAGTGAAAAACATATGGAACATGCAAGATTTGGGTAAAATTAACACCTATTCTTCTTTGACCTATTCGTCAAATAGTGATACAGCCAGAATCCTCAGGGTGAGATACTTTCCTGAGCAAAGGGTGGAAACAGTGGGATGAGAAAACAGAGAAGTCTGCCATCTGGCAGTGAGGGGCTTCCAACCAGCACCGCTCTCCACTCCATTCCACAGAGGGGTTGTTACCCTCTGTACTAGGTAATCAGCTACTTTCAATTGCTCGTAATCTATCAAGATCTTCAACTGATGCATGAACATAGCTGTGTTGGATTCATGGACAAGGCAATTTATCCAGTTAAGGATCTGGCTTAAATTCAACCAAAGGCAAATGGGTCCTTAAACAAGTTCTCTGTTGGTGTAACTGGATCGCACACAACTGAAGGAGACAAATCCTAAACTCAGACTGTGCTTCTGTGCAGTGAAGTGAGAATAGTGCTTTGGTTCCAAGACAAATACAGGCCTGGATGCCAAAGCTACCATGGCATGGCTTGTATTTTCTAGCATTGTAATTCTAACTTTTTTCTTACAAGTTTCTGGTTTTGAAAGTCACATATAATTGCCAGCCTCATGTGTGTGTAAGGGAGATATACTTCAGTTATAATTAGCATAAATTATTACAGGTACAGAAAAAGGTGAGAAACAAAAATGTCTCGTAAAGAAACATTCTTTGTACCATGTGTTCCAAATTGATTTTCAGTTCAAACAACCTCTCTCTTTCTTTTCTCCAATTACCAACCTCAGCTTTATTTGGAACAACCATACACAGCAGGTAAAGATGAGAAAAAGTTATTTACTCCTGACCAATGTTTTGAATCTCCCTTTGTTTTTTTTAAATGCCAAATAATAATCTGCACAGATGATGAGGTAATTACAGTATAATGGAATGTAGGGTAAATTATAACAACTGGTAGGGCTGAGGAAAAAGATGCTTCAGAGCAACATATTAATGCTGGAGAACAGGAGACAGTTATTATGCCCTACCAGAACACTGACAGATGGCAACAAATTAAAACCATTAAGGAATTTTAAAACTGAGTTGGGCATAGGAATTGCCATAAAATAAACACCAAGAAAATTCCTTTTCCTAATTGAAACAAAGGCAGACATGACTCAAACTGCAGGATGTAGTTGTCTAGTCATGGGGAATAAAGCATTATTCACTTTCTCCCAAGCCACTGAATCCCTTCCTAAATATGGTCTTCTGTATATCGAAGAATATACCAGTTTCCTTAGGCTAATCCCTGTCATGGTGGTCATTAAACTTCAAGCTAGTCTTTAAAAGCCATCCCTTTCCTCAACTGCACAATCATCCTGTACAATGAGCAAATAGCCTGTGACAAACTAACGCTGCATGAGGCAAAACAGAGGCAGCTGATAACATCTATACTGGCATTGCTGTTGCTGTCTCAAGCCCTTGTGCAGACTGAGCAGTGACCACATCAAACTCTGAACCCATCCTCTGAGAGAAGGTTTTTAGAATACACATAGAAGATTTTGGTTTAGCAAACCTAAGGATGGAGTAAAGGACTGGGAAGCAGACAAATGAGTTAATGCATCTGCCCTTACTCATTTAAAAGCTATGGCTAAATTAAGAGCTACACAAAATTGTTTCAGATATGCATAATTGAATCTAACAAATTTTCTTATTTTATTAGTAATTCTTAGAGTGGGATTTCACTGCAATGTAATATTACTGAGAATCTTTCTTATATAATCTCTCCTAGTAAAATTTATCTGAAAATCCTATTTCATTTCTTCCTTTGACACCTTGTTTAGACTTCCATCTTAAGCAGGAATTTAAGATACACGTTGGCAGAAGTTTCCATGCACAGAACACCTCATTTAAAAATTAATACCTTGCTGCCTCCACTAATCAAAGATGGAAGAATTTACATTAGTGTTTTAAGGCCAGAGTTCATGGTTCATTAAAACTCAGCTTTGCCAGGCTTAAATCAGAGGTGAATGCAAATGGGTGTAAGGGAGACTGAGCAGCTATCTCTTTTCTTTCTTTCCTACTCCCACAGAATCTAATTCATATACATTGCAACCTTTACACGTGACCTTTTTAATTTGGCCCTCTACACGTAAGAACGAAGTTATCTCTGCAGTTAAATATTTTATATGAACCCAAGAGAAAGACAAATTAAAGAAGCACAAGGATCATTCTTTTAAATTAATGCCATTGTGCTTTGACTATCTCATGCCATTCTGATAGATGCTAAACAAGTAAATTCTAAAATCCTAGTGTAAGCACAGTGATCCAACTTCAAATATGCTATAAAACAAGGCTGTAATATATATAGTCTAAGAGATGCAAATTATATACTGGAGAACGTTATGAAGGTGTAAATTCTCCTACTTAAAATTCAACTGACCACATCTGAATTTGGCTTATGAGTCCAGAAAAAATCGTTCTCACAGCATGTAGATCTATCATACGACTTTCATCACCGTAGAGTATCATGATACTTCCTCCCCAAATTTCTAACTCACTGCATGAAACTCTACGTATACTAAAGCTAAAATTATTCGCAAGTGTGCTGTTGGCATCAACAAAGGGTTCAGTTGAACTACCCAGAGATTTCCTCTGGAAACAAAATCAGCTCAAACCATGACTAATTAGGACTCTAATTTACTTCTGTGAGCAGTGTTTTTTACTACACAGTCCTTGTCCATTCTACAAACATTTCACCCCTCTAAGGCGGAATTCCATTTCCTAAACAAAGCCCTTGGAGCAAGTCACCTGTACACTGTTCAGCACCTCAGAGCTGCCTCCACATCTGATCTGTCACTACCCCATAAGCTGCCTTAGCTCTGCAGATTTACTTAAAAAACTCCTTTAGAAGAGGAGACTCCCTCAAGGGAGAGGAACCTCTTCCTCTGCTGTCCTCCAGCTAGAATGAGATTAGACAGGGCTCACAAAACATCTGTTACACCAGATGAATTTGTCTCTGACAAGGCAGAATAAAGTTATTGTAAACACGGCAGTAATCAAGTAGCATATTTAATGCTTGAAGGCCAGATCTGGCTTCCTAGTTTACCTTGACATGTCCTAGCAGAAAGAATTCATGAAGTCCACATGCATTAGTGATTGAGAAAAACTCCCTAAAACCACTTTATTTTGTCTAGCTTTTAATCTTATTTGCCTACCTGAAATGTTAATTTTCTAAACAGCTCTTCATTTTATTAGTTAATGCATTGATTCTGATAAAAATAAATGAAGAATTGTATGATTAATTATGGAAATTGTCTTCACTGAGCTGATGTCAACACATTAACCTGTTGCCATGTTAATATTCACTTCGCAATTTTCCATATGCAAACAATTTTAACAAAAATCAAACACAAATATAATGCTTTTATTTCTCTTTAACTAAGGCTGCTACCTTATTCTAAAAGATTCTAATTGAGTTCTGTGACAGTGTATCTCTTATGCAATTTGTGTACATCAGGTGTGCTTCTTAGGTCAAAATTTGTCCTAAACGCATTTCTGTCAAGTTCACAGTTGAGTTTCTCATTTAAGCTCTCTGATCCAACTGGACAGATTATGATACAGATTAGAAAGACCCTTTGCCAGGTAAACATTTGATGCTTTTGGTAGCCAGCACAAACAAAGCCATTCTATTACTCCAAAAGCAAGACAATTTCTTACCTAAAATGTTCCCAACCTTATATAACTCAACTGCAAATGGGGTCTATTCTACCTGTGGCTGCTGGACAGTTCTCTCTCCAGTGGAACCTGTGCACTTTTTTTGAAACAAAATAACAAACAAATAAACACAACAACAAAAAAAAAAAAAAAACACCACAACTAAACAAAACAACCATGCTGAAGGATTGTGCTGCCATTCAGAGAAATGGGCTGACAGAAACCTTATGAAGATCAAAAAGGAAAGTGCAAAGTCCTTCACCTGGGGGGTTCAGGGAACAACTCCAGGCACCACTACATGCTGGGGAACCACCAGCAGGAAAGCAGCTTTGTAGAAAAAGAACCAGGAAGACATGGTGGACACCATGTTGAATAGAAACCAGCAAGGTGCTCTTGTGGCAATGAAGGCTAATGATATACTAGGCTGAATTAGGAAGAATGGTACCAGCAGGTGATTGGAGGTGATGCTTTCCTTCCACTCTGCATTGGTGAGGCCACCTGAAATATTGTGTCCATTTCTGGGCTCCTCAGTATAAAAGAGACATGAATATGAAGAAGACAGTCCAGCAAAGGGTCACAAAGATGACAAGAGGAATGAAGCACCTCTTATGAGGAAAAGCTGAGAGACAGGTCTGTTCAGCCCAGAGAAGACAAGTCTCAGCAGGGATCTCATCACTGTATAAATACCTGAAAGGAGGGTGCAAAGAAGACAGAGGCAGACTCTTTCTGTGGTGCCCAGGGACAGGCAACGGCACAAATCCAAACACAGGAGGTTCCATCTGAACATCAGGAAATGCTTCTTATGCTGAAGGATTGTGCTGCCATTCAGAGAAATGGGCTGACAGAAACCTTATGAAGATCAAAAAGGAAAGTGCAAAGTCCTTCACCTGGGGGGTTCAGGGAACAACTCCAGGCACCACTACATGCTGGGGAACCACCAGCAGGAAAGCAGCTTTGTAGAAAAAGAACCAGGAAGACATGGTGGACACCATGTTGAATAGAAACCAGCAAGGTGCTCTTGTGGCAATGAAGGCTAATGATATACTAGGCTGAATTAGGAAGAATGGTACCAGCAGGTGATTGGAGGTGATGCTTTCCTTCCACTCTGCATTGGTGAGGCCACCTGAAATATTGTGTCCATTTCTGGGCTCCTCAGTATAAAAGAGACATGAATATGAAGAAGACAGTCCAGCAAAGGGTCACAAAGATGACAAGAGGAATGAAGCACCTCTTATGAGGAAAAGCTGAGAGACAGGTCTGTTCAGCCCAGAGAAGACAAGTCTCAGCAGGGATCTCATCACTGTATAAATACCTGAAAGGAGGGTGCAAAGAAGACAGAGGCAGACTCTTTCTGTGGTGCCCAGGGACAGGCAACAGCACAAATCCAAACACAGGAGGTTCCATCTGAACATCAGGAAATGCTTCTTCCTGTGAGTGTCACCATGATGCAGGTTGCCCAGTGAGGTTGTGGAGTCTCCTGCTTTGGAAATATTCAAAAGCTATTTGGGCATGGTCCTGGAAAGCTGGCTCTAGGTGCTTGAGCAGGGATGTTGGACCATATGACCTCCAGAGAATGCCCTCCAACCTCAATTGTCCTATGATTCTATGAAAAACAGCTTCCTTAGCTGCTCAGACTTCAAAATGGACTTCCATCTTGTAGGGTTAACAAAGTTTTTTCAGGACAGCAAGTTATGTCTCTAGCTACTGAAGTCAAACTTCTCCCTAGCTGCTCCGTCCCCTGCTTCCCCCAGTCAACAGGACAGGGAAAGAAAATAAGACAAACAGGAACAAGAAATCTCATGGGTTGAGATAAAGGCAGGGAGATAGTTTAGTTATTATCATGACAGGTAAAACAGACTCTACAGGAAAAATTATTTTATTGCCAAGTAAAATATCTATTTAATTATTGATTCAGGTAATGAGAAACAAAGATAAACATTAAGACATCTTTCCCCTACCTCCTCTCATCCCAGGCTCAGCTTCAATCCTTCACTGCCCACTCTTCTACCTTCCCCTGGTCCCAAGTAGTACAGAGGCATGGGAAATGGGGAACAGCAGTTGGGTTCAGTCCACAACAGCTCCTGTAGGCCACAGCTTTCTCGTCACTCTTTTCTCTTCTCCAGCATGGGCCTCTGTTCCTTCAGGCCGTATCCACCCACTCTGCCATGGAGCACATCTTCTGCCTCTGACTTGGTGTTCCCTCTGCTGTTTCTCACACTTTTTGTACCATCCTTCCCTCCCTGTGGCATTTTAAGCATTTTCTTAAATTTGGTTTCCCAAGGCAGCACCACCTTGACTGGGAGGCTCAGCTGTGCCCTGCAGGGGGTCGGTTGGAGCTGACTGGAATCAGCTGTGTCTGGTACGGGACAGCCCGGATCTCTCCTCACACAGGCCACTCCAAGCCCCCCTGCCAGCTCCTGAGGACCTGCACCAAACGCAGCCTGGCATAATCTACCTCATTTTAGAAAGCTATGTTGTATTTTATCCATTTTTACCTCCAGCTCTTCAAGTATTGTTTATGTCAGAATTAGTCCTAAAGTGCTGCACACTGTTGAATCAGGAGTTAAGAGTTTTTATTTGGCCAGAAGGAGAAAGAAGATAATTTTGTATGTTATCATGGTTTAAAGGGCTGAGTTTACCCTATTGTGGAAAACATGTAGAAGGCTGAGCTCAGGTGGCAGTACGTGCTGGCAGGAGTGCTGTTTGGGCCATCTGATGGTGTCCTTCTTGTTGCTGTGTGGGGCTGGACCCTCAGGAGCAGCATTGGCCAATACTTCTTGGAAGGCCCAGGGCTCTCAGCAGCCTCTTAATCTCTCATCTTCCCACACTGTGACAGAAGAGCTCAAAGGGCCTTTCTTTCCCTTGCAGGTGACCTGCAGCAAGAGCTGGCAAGACTTACAGGCTCTAAAGCTTTCTATTGTAGTGGCCTAATATCCAGCCTGACTTAACCAAATCTTGACAATATTTCAATCAGACAATGAAATAAACATTGCTGCTGCCAAAGAAGAAATTGACCATAAGTATAAGCCTATATCAGCAAAACCCAAATTAGTCTGAAGTCTTTGGCCTGGGACCAAATCTACTAGCGAAAAGCTCTCTAGAGAGTAATACAAAATAGAGAGACAGGAAGAAGGAGAAGAAGCTGCACTGGTTGTCACTGGTTTAACACACAGTCCCTTCCCCCTAGTCACTGTCTGACAGACCTTTGTGTGTCTGGAGGTCACTGTCAGGCTACAGTCACTAGCCCAGAAGAAAGGAAACACAGAGCAAAAAGGAAAACACTGAGGAGAAGAGAGCCCCATCATGAGTATTGCTCTTGTTGTGCTGAGGACCATAGGATGCTGATGGTTTGTCAAAACACCTTCTACCCCACTGCTCCAGGAAGCACAAGTTGTCAGTCTGCATTGTCCAAGCTGTGTTAGAAGGACAAGCATCACACCCAAGAAGAGGGATTGTATTTGTAGACTTTTGTGTAAAAGTATTGAAGAGAAATTTCTTCATCTTTTTAATCAGTGTGGACAATGTATGTGTTGATATTTCTGTAAATGGACTGACAATAAATGTTTATTGTATTTTGATTGGACTGTTACAGTATTCACTGGCCCAACAATACATTCTTAGTTCCATGTATGTATGTTGGATATAGATGATCTTTAAGGTCCCTTCCAATCCAAACCATTCTGTGATTCTATGTATGTATTTATATATAATGTGCTCACTTTTGGCCATAAAAGATTTTGAGCATATCATCTGCTGCTTCTTGCCTGGGGGAGATTTCTCCCAGCCTTTTGGCCATAAAGGAGCTTATTTCAGTGTCCTGACTGCTTCTGCAAAACACACATTCACAAGGGCAGTGGCCTGCTACAGGGACCAGGCTCAAAAACCTGAGCTGAAATAAATTACCTGTAACTACTTGGGAAAGGTCCAAAAGAAACAGGAATTGAACTGAGATCATGTCTGCACTCAACATAAATTGACCATAACTGCCAGGGTAGTGCTTCTGCATGGTACTTTTCATCCCTGGGGCTTCCAATGCACTTTACCTATGAAATTTGTGTTAATTATTTAATAAATTCTGGTTTCATCTTCCTGATCTTTGTAGTTATTCTACAGAAATAGCCAGAAACAGCCAACAGAGACTGTGAGTAAAGAAGTACATTGTTAATTACATGACAAGTGGATCATAAAGCAGAACATAGTTACACAGATGAATGTATTTCCCAGCTCAAAAACACCACCTTCAGCAACTTAACCCCTGTGAAATTGTCTCATGTATCAATTCGTTAATAAAAAAGTGTGTTCTATTGAATCACTGACACATTTTACAGCACATTGTACTTGATAGCCATAAAGCTCTTAAGGGGCATGAACTACCAGTAAAACCCTTGCAATGAAAATAATCTTTCCCTTAGATTAATACATAATGAAATTCTTCTATTTTGATATCCTGAAGAAAATTTGATACCTGGAATTGGGAACTAACTGAAACTTTCTCAGAGGCCACAAATTTCCATTAAAGAGACAAATTTGTAAGAACAGTAATGAGTCCTTGGCACTTAGTAGAAAAGCATTTTAGTATGATTGGACATGCCCTGGGAGAAGAAAAATATAATTTCCCCCTCCTCAGCTGGAAGAAAAATGATGGAGAAAGCTGCAAAAGAAGTCACAATGCCAGCTTTGTCAGGGAAAATTTACATCTCCACACTTTTAATACAAAAGGCTTTCTGCATTCTCCCCTTTGCAGATTTTCATGTCTAAGTTGGCAATTTGCCTGCAGGACCAATCCTCTGACAGAATTATTGTCAGGGAGGTCAGCTGTAAATTTCGATCAGTCAGTGCAGAGCACAAGGAAAACATTGTCAGGAATATTTCCCTGCAGATTGGCATCAGATATAAACATTGAATGCATGGCTGAAAGCATAAATCTTCAAATAATAACTCGCTCTAGAAACTGATAAAATTCTCACTACAGCCTGCTACTAACATAGAAATTCTGTAATTACAGCTGCTTTTCTCTGCTATGGACAAAAATTTTGCCACACTTACTGGAGCCAATGGACTCTTTAGAGAAGAGATAGCAAGTATTATTTTATTACTGATATTAAACCTCAGAAATAACTGTGATAATCACTTGCTAAGCAGTCAATTAAGAGGAACTATGATTTTAGACATAAGAATTATACTGTACATTCATATAAATTATATCTAAAATAAAATGAAATTATAATACTTTCATCAAATTTTTTGTGTTACCAGCTCATAGATTTTAATCACTGGCCTTTTTCTTAAAAAATTTACATTTGACATTGTCTGAACACCAGCACATTACTACCAATTTAAAGCCAGAAAAAAGTAACGGAAAAAAAAATACTGCTTTATATTCCTAACCCTTCTGGTTACAGAGAAAAGTTTGAAAATAGGCCACAAAGTCAGAAGGCTCAAACAGGTATTGTCAGAAGGCCCATATCTGCATGTGTTATGACACATCTAAATGTATCATCATAAGTAACTCCTATTACCACACTCATATCAGGATTTTCTGATTCATGACTCTCAGCTTTTAAGGTCTTGAAGGACCAGTTTGGGAATGTGAGTCCCCTCAAGGCTCAGCCATATATATTCAGCTCTAAAATATTATTTCAGGCCCATCCTTTAAGATCAGCTTCCAAATTACAACCACAGTCAAACTGAGGTATGTAGACAAATTGAGATATGACAGCTTTTCCTTTAAAATCCTGCCTTCTTGAAAACATCTTCCCAGAGATCCCACTTTGCTCTGTAGGTGGGAAGCAGCTTTTAAAGTTGAAAAGTGAGATAGCGAGGTGGGAAGTGCAAAATGTAAGAGTGAAGGCCATTGCAAGGGTAGAGGTAGCTGCTGCCACCTCACTCAGCGATTGAGCCCCTGTGCATGTCAAGACACAGTTCAATAGCAGTTCAAGACAATGCAAACTTAGCTAAACTTGCTCCAGTTTATTGATGTTTTTCTTGTATTGGGCTGTTAAAACCTGCTCACAGTATTTCAGATGTAATATAACAATTGCTGAGTAGAAGGCAACAATCCATTGCTCTACCTACTGGCTGCGCTCCTACCGATGCAGCCCTTGATGGTGCTCCTTATTGCTTCCAGGGTCACTGCTGGCTCGCTCTCAGCTCACTGCCCTCCGGTCTGTGTCATAGCAACGGGCATTTCTTTCCCAGGTGCAGGACTTGGAATTTGTCCTTGCCAAATTACATTAAGTCAATATTGTTCCATTCCTCCAGTCTGCCTACATTTCTCTGGTTGGCAGTCTTGCCCTTGTACATATCAACTGGTGCCACCCAGGTTTGGAGTCACCTACACATTTTATAAGCAAGCACTCCAACACTTCCTCTGATAAAGGTATTAAACAGGTGATTCCAATCCTGTTTTCTGCAGTTTTCCAGACACATTCCATGCAAAACCACTTTGTGTATTTGAACTTTGGTTCAACCATGTGCGGTCATCTGTATGTCCCTTTGGGAAGACACAACCTCAGACATGGGAAGTGGAATTAACAATTCTGTGTCCAGCTGGGAGAGACTTTGTGACAAAACTTTCTAGGTTGTTCTCCCATGACGGTATCAAAAGCCCTGAACTATGGTGTGAGGAAGAAGGAACCAGGCCTTGACTCATAGCACAGCACCCACTGTAGACAGCAGTATCACTCCAACCTCTTTAACTCCGAGGGTGCATTCATCAGCTTTTGGCCACCTTTGCACATTCTTGCTTAAAGACTGAAAGAGTATCTCAGGCAGAAAGCTAAAGGCAGCATACATAAATCCTCATAGAAAAGTTCAAACACAGCCCTTCCAGTGCAAGGAAGCTCAGAAACAGGTTCACACAAGGTCTGAATGTGAATGATCGGAAGTTCTTGTAGTTCTCACGTAGGTTCTCAGAGTGCTGTACAGTTAACTTCAGCTCTGCTCTGCTGACACACACCCAAGGCTGGTGTTAACATGATAAGCCAAACTGTTTTCACTTCTACTTACCATGTAAGACAAAAATAACTTGGTTCATTCTGTCCTCTGGGAAAGTCCTGTCTTTCTTGATGGTCTGAGGGTTCAGGAAACACAAACTGGAAGAGAAAGACAGTTGATTGTACTAAAAGGCCTTTTACACCCTTCTCTGCCGCTCTCTAAAAAATAATTTGCTATTGTTGGATATATATAAGAGCTAGGACGAAAGCTCAGGACTGAAGTTTTTATACATCAACAAAGGATGGGCTATCCAGACAGAGTGAATAAAAGAAAACATATTCTTTAAGGATCATCTTCCTCCTTCAGGGCTGGGGACATGGAAGGAACTTTGCAGTGCTGGGCCAAAATCTTCAACTGGCCAAAGCCTTAACGTGAAACTATACCCCTTCTTCCACTGTGCATCTGCACGAAAGACCTTACTAGCATACCATTAATATCAATCATTTAACTCTATTAATAGAAAAAAAATATATCTACGGAGGGATAAAAGATTTCCCTAAGACTGTTAACAACCACATTGCCTGCCAATAACATAGATATATACATACATATATATATATATATATATGGGGGGCATGAACTGCAGGGTCCCAGTGTAGCCCATCCTGCCCTGCACCCCAGCATGTTCCCTTGGAGCAGATGGCCCAAGCTGTTCTTGTGAAAGGCAGATGCTGCCTCTTCTCTGCTTTACCGGGTTCCAATTTGAAGTAAGCCAAAACAGCAAAATCTTTTTCTCCCCACAGGTACATAAATTATTTAATTTTTTCCACCCTTAAATGGAACATAGGAATTCTTGCCATCATTAGAAAACACAGAGAAAAGGAGGAGCTGCAGGGGACACAAAGAGGTCCCCAAATAATTAGTCTCATGCTGAGTCCCAGTCTAATGACATTTTTTGAGTGGAACAAGAGTCCATTTTTCATAGCAGGGTGCTATAGATTGCTAGTGGGAATGTTTTGTATGCAGTACATGAGTTAGGAACCAGAAACAAATTAAACAGCTTCACCCTTTGTATGAGAGTTCACGAAAAATCACTGAAAAAGCTATCAGAATGCAGGTACGTTTTTGAAGAATGTTTTCCTTGTACTTGCAAAGTGAAAGCAAGATTTGTAATGAGATAATGTTTATAATGTTTTCTTTCTACCAAAAGGCTCAATTATTAAAGTTTTGCTAATAAAGCCACTTCAACCATTTGAATAGTCTCCTAATAAATCCATTAAAGGACTAGTTTATCACAATGCCATTTTGCAACTCAGCCAATAGTCAAGAGGAGACAAAAGAACATTAGTGAATTAGAAGAAAAAAACATAGTGTTGCCTCTTTTTTGTTTCCTTTCCTTCGCTATATATAAGGCTTTATGTATTTTGAATAAGATTAATTTAAAACAATTTTCCCTTGTCTTCTCACCTTAAGTGTTAAGTAGTTGTGATTAGGTTAAATCCCTGAAGCAAGATAAATGTTCTGCTGCTAAACTTCTATCACAGTATTTAGGCAGCCAGAGATACACAGATTGTGATTGTGGTAATAGGCCACCTGAAAAAAAGGTTAACTTGAACCAAATATGATTTGCAGAAGATTCAAGCCTACTGTGTTTGTTTCTCCTTCAGCAGTAAGTAAACAGATTAGACAGAAAAACTCAAAGTCCAAGTCTCAGCATTCAGAGCTGATCACTTAATCACAATAATTCAGTTAAATATTTTTACTTCTGCAATTTTACATTGCCAGTCATTTCCTACTTCTGCCCAAACGACTCTGCTCATATAAGCTGCAGATCTTGCTTTTGAATTCTCCTATAAATCTCCAAATAATTAACTTAAGACTCAAAATTTATTTGGAATGTTTCTTAGTCTTGTTGTCTGTAGGTCTTATAACCAATCTACAGAGTAAAGACATAACCCAATTTTCTCTAGATTGAGATAGTTGAGGAGATTCCCACACCTGTGTCTTCAAGTAATGACTCTCTCTCTTCTCCCCACTGCTGTCCCAAAACTGATGGTGTCTCTTTCTAAGACCCTCTTTTCAGTTGCTTTTTATCAGTTGCTACCGATACTGAGTTATACAGCAACAGGATTTGGAGCAGAAGAGTATAATTAGTTTAGATTACACAACATACACGGATATATAAAGAATAAAATTGAGGTTACCACATTTACACTTAAATAATGTGCATGTACGTCCTCCATTTCCTTTTGATCCATAAGAAAGCATGTAGCTTAGAGCACTGAAGATCATCAGAATCTAAAAACCAGCAAATATCCTTAACAAATAATCTAACTGACCCTTGAAGCAGAAGACAGATGAGGTTACGTCAAGTTTCCTTCCAGCACACATTCTATGGTTATTACAGATTTGCACTGGATACTCAGTTCTGGAAAAGTTGCCGTAATTGTCATCTTATTAATCCATGTTCAATAGGAGTTTAGATATGAATGGTGAACAACTTGTGTCCTAAACAGTTGGAGAAGTAGAGGCCAGAATTTCATTTGTTCATTAGATGGTATTTGAAAGCAGGAGCCAAAACCACCATGTGGGGTTTTTTTAATTACTGTATTTTATTGTATCACATATTTTAACCTTTTTTAGAGATATATTGCCTAGAGTGATAGCTTAAAAGGAAGGTATTTACAAATACAAAGAAAGATACCTTTCTCACTGATAAAGTATTTCATTTGGAATTTGTGAAGCTTTTATATATCAAATTTTTGTTCAGATGAAGGCTTAAGAAAAGTCTTGAAGCATACACTCGTTCATTAAAGAATAAAAAAGTAGAACAAAGGTGTATTAAAAAAACATTATCACCACGGTAACTAAGCACAGGCTAATTTTATAACCAAATGTTACTGGGAGGACAGAATAGATCATTACCTCTGTATCATCTAATCAAATATTTTTTAAAATCTAAAAAATAAATTATACTTTATCAATCACTAGTAATTACCTGAATGCAGAATTCTAAAAAAAGTCATGAAAAGCCACAATTTCAAACATGTTTGTATAATACTGCCAAACATCTTCAGACAATCACCTTTGCTTTAAACCTTTCACAGACTATTTTTGAAGACAAAAATGTCAAGTTAATATTACATTAATTTCAAATAACAGTGTAATGTCTAAAGGCTAACTACATGTGCTACATAAAATATTCCCCTGAAATTGTTTATAAAGAATCAAAATTCTACTCAGTGTTTTGTACTAAGGAAAAAGTAGCAGATGTGCTTGATTGGCAGAACTGCATTATGAGTGATTAGTTGCTCACCTTACCTACGCACCACCTACCAGTTCTTCAAATGTAAGAAGTCACAGGAGAGGAGACTGTTTTAAAATGCCACAGAGTGTACATACCTCAGATCAGAAGAGGGGGGGAAGAACCATCAGACAAGAATAACAGGCAAGAAGGAAATATTAATTTATTTGTCCATTTAGGATCTGACCTCTCGACTGAAGTTACGAACAAAGGCTTCAATTTAAGGGCAATTTCAGTGGCAGTTTCTGTGACATGCCCATCAATCTCTGGACTTCCGCCCCTTGTATCTCCCCAGTAACTGAATATTCACTTTCTTATTTGGACCCGGATTGAACTGAGCAATACATTTTCATGAGTTCCCACCTATTCAGCATTCACAAAAAGCCTGGACTTCTCTACTTCACTGTAACATATCATAGAAACATAGAATGATAGAATGGTTTGAGTTGGAAGGGACCTTAAAAATCACATAGTTCCAATGCTCCTGCACTGGCAGGGACACTTCCGACTAGAGCAGGTTGCTCAAAGCCCCATTCAACCTGCCCTTAAATACCTCCAAGGAGGGGGCATCCACAACCTTTCTGGGCAACCTGTTACAGTGTCTCACCACCCTCACAGGAAATAATTTCTTCCTAATGATTAACCTAAATCTATCCTCTTCCAGCTTAAAACCTTTACTACACACCCTTGTAAAAAGCCCCTCCCCAGCTTTCCTGCAGGCCTCCTTCAGGTACTGGAAGGACACTACCATGTCTTCTTGGAGCCTTCCCTTCTCCAGACTAAAAAGCCTCAACTCTCTCAGCCTGTCTTCACAGGAGAGGTGCTCCAGCCCTCTGATCATTTTTGTGGCCCTCCTCTGGACTTGGTCGAAGAGCTGCATGTCCTTCCTGTGTTGAGGGGTCCAGAACTCCTGTTGTCCTGTCCTGTATCAAAATATTAATGTGCAATATAAAACTTTATCCACAAAAACAAATGAGATTGGTGCTTAGCACTTCATAACATGCTTAAAATGTGATTATTTCTTTTAGAAAATATGACAACTAAGTGCTATTTAATATGCAGAGTCTATTTTTCAGTTCTGGTAGTGACCAAGCTGTTATGAATGAAACAAATGAATGAAAAGTTAGCAATTTTGGTTTTTTTGTGTCCCATCAGGTCTAATAAAATGGAAATTAGTTATCACATCATACATTATAATGAATACGTATAATTTTAAATTACTAATAAAAACTTGGAAAGATATTTCTCAATAACACTGGTGGCAAGTTTTCTCTCAGCAGTTCCTAACAATCAGCTAATTATACTTAGGATCAGATGTTGTACCTTTTTCTTCAGGCTCATTGTAGGATTGCCTTAATTTTAACTTCATGCAACCTAAAATGTTACTTCTTATATGGTCGGATACCATTTCCACTTACCAATGAATATTTTAGTATTTCATATTAAGTATTCATTGGAGCAGGAAACAAAATGATGGTGTTTTGCTTCCCTAGTGGGTGCCCTAACTGCTAGCCTGTACAGCCCCAGCCTGCTCTGCTGTCTTTCACCCAATTAATATTTAAGTAGTGTGTACAAAGTGTATTTATTACAAGACAATAAAACTTAAGGACCAGAGGAAAAACACTGTACACCTTGATTCTTAAATCAGTAGTCCATAAAAGAAGGGAAGACATATGCCTAATCATGCTATATGACATCTAAATATGTATCAGAACCTCTCTCTTCCAGAATGTCTGTTTTGTAAATTCTGCCAGTACTTTTATATAAGATAGGAACTAAGTGACTTGAAGCTACCAGAATTTAGGCAGTGATGAGTAAAATTTAGTTGCAGAGTCAGCTACAGCAACTGCAAGTCTAATGGATGTTCTGTGAACATTAGTAGGAGCTAAATGTTATACTGAGGCACTTAGAGGAGCATATGAGTACATCATTTTTTTTGATGTACCCACATCAGAGTATCCAGACTCAACAGGATTTATCTTATTGCTACAGAGATGGCAATTAGATTTCTGTTTCTTAACGATCCTCAGTATAAAAGACATTCTCAGGAGCTCTGTGGAATTAATTCTCACATTTCACTCATTCTTTTATGGGTGGTTTCCAACTCCAGATGAAGTGCAAGTGAATGAGGGCTAATTAATTATTTTGAAGGAAATATTCTGAACTCTTGAATTGAAAAGAATTTTCTCTGGTTTTAATGATTTCTAATTTTGATGACAAAAATAATGTCAAGTGAAGCATGTTAAGAATTCAAAATCATCTAATCAGAATGTGTTATCATAATTCAAATTTGTACTATCCATTAAATAATTCCAGCATAATATAGACTATAACAGCAAGTTATTTTACAACAGTTTTTCAGAGGTTCTCTTAAGAGCAGTTAACAAACAGAAAACATGCTGAAGAAAATTTCATTATTATTTTTATTTCAAAAGTGCAAGAATAAATAAAGCTTTGAGAAGACAGGCTCACTGAGGGATCTATGACATCAAGAAAAGGAAGACCTGCATTTTTTTTCTGTTACTGCAGCCTAACCTTCCTGGATAAGTAAAAAACAACACAATCAGGGAAGGGAATACTCTACTTTCCTCAGTGCATGACTAAAATGTAGGGCTGGCATTGTCCAGAGTTAAAACTACTATGCACATGATAAGGAAATGTAGGATAATTAGACAGCTTGGTTTTGTGAGCTCAGACTTCTGAGAAAGAGGAAGCGCTCATGTAATTACCACACAAATTTACTGAAGCCTGACATGGGACTTAGTAACTGCTAGTTATACCAAAAGTCTACTTGGTTGCCCAACTGCCATAAGGACTATACAGTGATGGACGACAGGAAAAGCTTGATGGACAGAATGTCATGGAAAAGCCTTCACATCTTCAAGAGATAATTCTGCAAGAAGTCAGTGCTCCTCATTACCAATTTTACAATTATAAATTACACTGTGAAATTTCACTATCAATAACCAAGAGGCAGGCATCCCAAGAAGTGGAAGATAACAAGCACCTTATTTTCTATAACTGCACAAAACCATTCACATAGGAAGTGTCTACTCAGCAACAGAAAAGATGACACTGTTAATAAAATGAACAAAAGAACCCCAGATGGAACTTGTTAAGTAAAAAACTTCTATTAAAAATTTATCTCTTCCTGATTGAACAATATAGACACCAAGAATACACACTAAAATACATACATTGGGCATTCTAATGGTATCATTTTTTATAGGAAAAGGAAGAAAAAACAACACGAAGTAGCTTTTCTCCCTAGAAAACAAAAGAACTGGGTCTGAAAGGCATGTTAGAGGTCTAAGCAACCATCAGGAAAAAGAGACTTCAGTTGTGGATTATTCCTACTGAGGACATATTATTTGAACCATAAAGTTAGCACTGTAATTGATCCACTTCTATAAATTATTAAAGATAAAAAAGGTGTAGCCATCTTCTAAAATATTCAGCCAAGCAAGGTCTTTATTTACTACTGTTGTTTAAGTTCCATAGTCAGGATTCATAACTAAATTATTGCTTTGTCTAGCTCACAAGCCTAAAAGCCATTTAAATCTTCCTGCATAAATGCCAAGTTTTATATGACTAAAAGACCTTTCTCACCATTCCTTTTCTCACTCAAGCTCTTCTCTAATAGAGTATTCAAAAAAGTAATCAAACAATCCTTACAGAAAAATGTACAGACAACAGCTTTCCTTAGATTTTTATAAAGAAAAAATTTCTATTATGCTTGTCAAAATTACGTTTAATTGAAAGGAATTTTCTTTCCGATTCCTTCCTCACCTGGACTATGCAGGTATTCCTAAAAGTGTAAAGACAGGCATGCAACCAATTTTTTTTTCTTCTGAATGTCAGTAAAAAAAAGTCAGTAAAAAAAAAAGGAGATGAGGGAAGAATTATGGGGTAAGATTAAGGGATGTGAAAACTCTTCAAATCTTTCTGGCTTTGTACTTGTGAAAATGAATGATTCCTACAAGAGTTCAGTTATTACAAGACTTTATGCTGATCAGAGGGCAAACAGAATATATTTGAAGGTTGATAGAGCTAATAGTTATAGCGGTGGGTGGTACACTTCTTCTTCAGGATATCTTGTGTTGTGTGCCAGGGCTGGAAACTTCCCTCTAATTACTTGCTGAACAAGTGAACAAAACACATTGGTCACACACCCGAGTCTCACTCGTTATGATTTATTCTGCTTTGGAGCACTATGCTAGGCCATTCGACAAACCATCCATAGCACTTCCTAAGACCAGGAGTCAATGAGTTGGATTACTGCCAATTCAGGAAAGTCCTGCTAAAACTACCTATTAGAAGCTATCCAGTGGAACTCCTGAATTTTCTACAGAACCATAATTTAAAGATTACACTTCACTTACACTGACCCCTGGTACCTTTTTTAAAAAACATAAAAATGACACTTTTTAAATAACTGAGTGCAAAAACCCTAATAAGAAATGTTCACTATATATAAAGCAACTCCCTTCCCATGACAAAAGTTACTATTTTTCCTTGCAGACAAGACCATCTGCAACTCTAGACCTTAAGAACAGCTAAAAATCCCCATAGTTTAGCCCTTTGCAGAGGTTATCGTACAAAAGTTTTCTTAACTTGTATTTATTTTAATGAGTTGAATTTTCTGTATACACCTAAATTAAAAATCTGATTTCTCAAAGTACAGAATAACTTATTGCTACCACAGGACTTAGAGGAGCTGACAGGTTCTGCATATGCATATACTGACAGGTATTTCTCAGTGTCAGTCAACCAATTAAAAAGAAATAAACATCATCATCATGTATTGGTAAAATAAAAGCATCAAAATCCACTGATTTTTGTTTTTCATGCCACCATGATGCTTTCAGCTGTGACTTCATGTACAGTAACATGAACTGTCAGCCCCTTGTGATGCTGGTGTGAGTGCATGGGGCAGTTCCATTCAGGACATACAAGACTTTTAAACTTCCTCCTTAAACTGGTAGAATTGACCTACACAGATTTAAAAACACAATTAGAAAATATATATGTTGTAGAAGAGAATACTGCAGAGATTCTTCTGTTCCTTGGAAAATACAGATTTCTCAGGGCTCCTAAGGAAAAAAGTGTAAGAGTCACATTAGGTTTTGAGGAGCACATTTCAAAAAGAAAGAATTCTTTTTTCTCTAACAAATAAACATTTCACACCTTTCACACTGAATAGTCATTTTTTACATAAAATCTAAGCCAGGCAGCCGAGTACCAAAATAGAATTTACAAGCATCTTGCATCTGAGACTGGAAGAGCTAAAGAATAAGCAACTGTCTTCCTAAATGCATAGCTAATTGAATATATAATTCTCATACCACTATTCTTTCGATCCTGGCTGACTTCACATTTCTAATTTTATTTCTCAATCAGAATTTTACATAAGGATTATGGAAATCTAGAGACAGAGCCCTAATCTCAAACATTCTGCTCACTGATTTGATGCAGCCACAGATTTTCCAGATCAGACATTACTGAAAAGTGGAATTTCTTTTATGTAAGTGGTTTACTCAGATGAAGTGATGCTACTCATTTCAGATAGAGAATGTTCATGAACTTCCAAAATTAAATTCCAAGGGAGAAAACAATTTACAGAATTTTTACAAAAAAACCCAAACAACAACTTAACCAAGGTAACAATCTTCCCCTTTTTTTTTTCCTGTTTGATTGCTATTGGAGCAGGAAAGATGACAGCTAATTTAGAAGTTCCTACAGAAACTACTAAAGGCTATAAATGAAAATCTTGAATTATTGAATGTGGCTTGATTGTTGCAAGTGCTCAAATAGGCTTTCAAGAAGAAAAATATGAATCTATTGTACACATGTCACTTATTTCAATTAAAACATAATCCAGAACTTTAAGTTTGAAGTGGTATTCAGTAAAAAGAATGATTAATTCCTCAAAGAGTCAATACTCTTCCTGACATTAAACAGTTTTGGTACAATAATGGAGATATAAAGTACAGCTGAAGGCACAAAAAGCCAAACCTATGATAGAAAAATGGAGCCAGGCTGTTTATTTTATGGATAGGAGCGGTAGTTTAGACTGACACTATGCTCTCAATAGAAGAGGAAGCACTGGAGATAATGCTTTAAATCTGTATTCAGGTAGAGTTCTTCAGCATGACAGTGGTCCTCTCACACATGGCTTCTAAGGGCCTGTTACAAAAAGGTTTTTGTAAAATACTACAATTTTGTATGACTTCCATGGAATATCTTAAAAACCTGTGTCACTGAAACCTTCATCTAAAGCCTATGATAAGCTATTACAATGAAGAATGTGAACAAGGTAGGGGAAAAAAAGCATTTAAATAACAAGTGTATCATTTACTTAATAGTGAGCAAATATAAGTGAGTTTGGCTTAATTTCTACTTTAAAATAATAGTAGTCACTGCATGGGGGACTGAGCAATATAGAAGCAGAACCCATTTGTCTATGCTACACGAATCCTGCGAGATGTAGATCATGATTGGATTCCATTATTGCTGACATTTCACAAAGCCATTAAAAGAGAGAGCTTTCATTCCTAGCACTTCAGTCAGCTATCGAGTTAATCTAATTACAGATGAAGAGTACAAACTTGGAATGAGATGATAAGAAGACTGAGAGCTTGTGTGGCTAGGGTAAGCATTTACAACAGCTAAAATTTACAGAAATGCATATATATGTATGTGTGTATGCATAAATGTATATATACACAAAAATAAGCACAAAAAAGCACTTAATGAGCACTAGAAAGCTAGCCATGGCTTCCTCACTTATGTCATCAAGGTCACTAAGGAAGGACTGACATTGAGCATGAAGACATTAGCACCTAAGGAGAGCATTTATCTCAAGTAGAGGATAACACATGAAACTGACCAGATGATGAACCAAGTCCAAATCCAAAGTGAGAACTGACAGAAAAGGGTTTGACAAATGAAAATAAGTAATTTTCTGTGAATTAGGTTTGTGGATTATGGTAATTGTGGACTGATTTTCACAGAATGACTGGGGCAGAAAGGGACCTCTGGAGGTTATGTGGTCCAACAGCCTTGCCACCTAGAGCCAGTTTCCCAGGATTTTGTCAATGACTCTTGAATCTGTCCAATGAGGGAGACTCTGCAACCTCTCTGGGCAACCTGTGTCAGTGCTCAGCCATCCTCACAGTGAAAAAGTGTTTCCTGACATTCAGAGGGAACCTCCTGTGTTTCAAATTCTACCCTACTGCCTCTGGTCCTGTCAACAGGCACTGCTGAAAAAGCCTGGCTCTGTCCTTTTTTCACCTTCCCTTCACATATTTCTGTACATTGATGAGAACCCCCTGAACCTTCTCTTCTCCAGGCTGAACGATGCCAGATCTCTCAGACCTTCTTCATATGAAAGGTGTTTCAGTCCCTTAATCATCTTTGTGGCTCTTCAGCCATGTGGCCAATTAAATCATTAGTATTTTCCTATACACTTTTTTAAGTACTGGGATTTTTTTGTCTTTCTCCTTTTGAAGACTTCAGCCAAAGAAGTTACTATGTTATTTTCTAGTTACATGGTCAAGGAAAACTTCATAAATTACAGATGTTCCATTGATTTGTTGCCTTGTGATACATATGATCCTTTGCCAAGCCGATTTGAAATAGACTATGAAATACGATTCCACAGCCTTCCTACTTCAAAGCCCTGTCCAAACCTCAGTGTACATACACATGAGGTCAAGCACATTTTATTTCCAAATTCTATGAGGAGAAGCTGGGGTTCACTTTTCCATCTAGCTGCGTTTCATTTGCAGCAGATTCCCACATGAACCCTGTGTAGAATCATGCTGCATGGCATTTTAAGATCACTGTGAATCTTTGAATCAGACCAGAGCCTTCAGGAAAAGAACTGAGACCCAGGAGACACAAAAGCCTGGTTTTTTTAATCTTTCTGTAGTGATAACTTTGTGTTGTCATTACAACTTTTTAAGATCAATGAGGCTGCCCTGTTGTCACAACCCTTCAGCCAATATTCTCTAGAAACAAAACATTATCTCGCTACCTATTTCAATAAAATGGCATTCCAAGAAAAAAAATAATGAAAGTTTGTTAAAATTAAAAAAACGTTGTCTCCAGCTCATGAATTCCTATGGATGAAGGAGCTGAGAATGTTTTACAGTTTCAGTACAATGTACTTCACATAAGAGTGCAAAAATTTTAGCTGTAACACCCATTCAAACAAAGCAAATAATAACAGCCGTCAGAATGAATCTTTGCAGCCAAAAAAGATTTCATGAGAATGTTATTAGCCATTCCACACTAATACTTCAAAAGGCTCAAGGAACAGAACTTACAATGAACATGCTGTGTATAAGCCATGGGTTTGAAAGGAGTGGTCGGATCTACACTTGCAGTAATGAAATTCAATACAAATAGAGGTACAACAACTGCTGGTTTTCATCCCTCACAGCTTTAGAAATGCAATAAGGAGTTAAATCGTTCTGCAGCATCCAGCAGCACTTGAGATGAGAGGATGGTCAGGTTGCCATAGCAAAGCATGCTGCATTTTTTCTGATATTTAATTTCTGCATTGTTGATCCTGACCTTCCAGTAAATGATGCTCTGAAATTAAAGTGCTGGGAACTGTCGTAAATGGATGTGGCCACATGTCTGTTTCTTAAAAAACTAGCAAAATTCTTAATGGTTCAGTCCAGACTTACAAGTCACGCTATTCAAGCATTCCAGCAGCAGGTATAAGGTGCAAATTCACATGGGGTTGAATTATATATTTTAGCTCCTTGCAAAATGAATACAAATAGTAACATAAGATTGGGACACACAGCTACCTACCTGCTTTCTGACTAGTGTCAAGGAAGTCCCTCCTGTTGGCAGTAAGGTTTCATGCATTAAAACATTAGATACAGAAAGCTAAAGGGTGCTTTTAAGCCCTATAAATTATTGGAACCTAATCCCAGAGATGTTCAGAACAGGTCAAACACCAACTGCTTCACCCCACAGGTGAAACAGCCAAGGGATGTTTTATTGCTGACAATTTTTATCACACAGTCATTACACAGTATGTTCTATTGCCAGACAGATCGATATAGCTGCACAACATCAGTCCCTTTAGGTCCCTCCCAGGTATCAGACCTCTCAGAAATGAGCAACTTACTTTTATCATCAATTCACACTGCTGAGTAGTCTTCATGTGTACAAACTGGGATTTTTTAAATTATTATTTAAAAAACCCAGAAGACAGACATTCACAGTGAACCCCATGAACCACAACCACATTCTGAAGGATTAGAACAACTTCAAAGAAACCCTTCCAAAATGTAGATAGCATCAACAAGAGTCTTCATACCAAGTTAGTTGTTCCATAAATCTACTTTTAACCAAATCACACTACCCGCTAATGCAGACAGTCAAAAGAGAGCTCAGTACTTTCGTTCATAAGTAAAGACTGAAACAGAGTTAGTTTTGCTATAGAAGCATCTGGTTTGAACTCTTTCAACAGAGTTCAGTAAAAATTAGATCAGAACAGAAACTTCAGGGATGCACTTGTGAATCTTGGAGAAAATTTGACACTGCCAGGAATTGGGAAGAAAATAAGAGTCAAAGCCTAAACTGAAGCAATAGAAAGTGGCACTCAGTTCTTCTCTCATACTGTCTTTACAGATTCACTTTTAAGAATAGATAATACATTACTTTTTAAGTAATTAAGAGAAATCTTCAACCCCATACCAAATGCCCAGTCTCCACACAAAATATGCACAGAAATGGGCATACCTGCATGATACTCATAGGCAGCAATAAGCTACACAGAACACATACAGCAACTAAGGAGGAAGAAAAGATCAATTTAAGAATTGATTAGTGTATTGAGTGGCTGGGATGGAGTTAACTTTCTTCACAGCAGCCAGTATGATGCTGTGTTTTGGATTAGTGACTAAAACAACATCACTCCAATGTTTTGGCTATTGCTGAACAGTGCTTCCACAGCACCAAGACCATCTATTTCTCTTGTTGCTCCCCAGTGAGAAGGTTGGGGTGGGCAAGAATTTGGGATGGGACAGCCAGGACAGCTGACCCAAATTGACCAAAGGGACATCCCATAACATATATTGTATTCAACAGTAAAAACTCAGGGAGAGAAGGAGGCAGGAAGGACTTTCATGGTTATGGCATTTGTCTTCCCAAGTAACCATTACAAATGACAGAGGTCTGCTGACCAGGAAGCTGCTGAACATCTGCCTGCTGATGGAAAGTAATAAATAAATTCCTTACTTTGCTTTGCTTGAGTACACAGATTTGTTTCACCTATTAAACTGTCTTTATCTCAAGCCACAATTTTTTCTGGTTTTGTAGTTTTTGAGTTTTTGAGTCTCTCCCTCATCCTATCACAATGGGGTGAGGGGAGCAAGTAAGCAGCTGGGAAGGTAGGTGCATAGCTGCTGGCCATGGTCAACACACTACAGCTAGGCTAGAAATAATGATACTCACAATAAGTAAGTGGCCAGAGACACAACCAAAAGAGGTGTAAACCACAGAATCACAAAATCTTTGGAACTGGAAGGGACCTCGAAAAATCATCTAGTCCAACCCCCCTGCCAGGCAGGGTCACCTAAAGTACATCAGAGAGGAACATGTCCAGGCGGGTTTTGAATGTCTGGACTGGGATTGAGCCCAAGCCAATAAAACCAGAGGAGTTGCAGGGAAAGGAAAAGAAAAAAGATAAACCCTCTGTTGTGGAAACAAGAATGCAGATTATTCATCAACATCTTAAAGTATAGTAATTGTTTAGGAAAACAAAAAGAGCAAGATTTTCCTAATAATTAATTCTCACAAATTTGAAAAAAGTTAGTTGAAAAGGTGGGTAAGAGGCAAACTTGTTCAGAAGCATTTATGGAATGATACTGCTAAAGCATTTTTAGTTAAGCAAAGAAGGAGAAGCACAGATCTTAAGAACGTTTGCTAGGTAGGATAGCTGGGAGAGATTGCTATGATTTTCCACTTCTTGAAGAATGATAGTAAGAGAACAGATTAAAAAAAAATAATTATTGAGCAGATAAACAGCTCATTAGTTGTTCAATTTAAAATTAAAAAAACCCAAACAAACCATAGCACATTAAATGAGAATGGGTTCAAATTACTAAGTGTAGGAGAGTCAAGTGAGAAAGACTAGGGAAAAAGGAGATAGATGTTGTTCCTTGCTAATAATCCCGAAGAATTTCTATGTACATGACACTCAAAAGAGGAAAAGTAAAGATAGTTAAAAGACAAACGAGGCAAGAATTCCAGCTGGAAACAGAGAGGAAAGGCAAGACTCCAACAAACCACTGATATTGATGTTTTGGAAAACATTGCTAC